>NC_084542.1:1935000-2020000 GCF_024500275.1 Phycodurus eques | reverse complement strand
AAAGTCGATAGGACGAGAGTGCGAGCGAGGGGATACCCGAGTAATTTGCATATTCATGAGTTATTTGTTGCAATAAGTGAGTGGGCCCACACCCAGTGAAAGGGACCCAATGCCTCCCCACCAACCCGTCAACCCTCTGCATTTATCCGGGCTTGGGACCGGCCTACAGTTTGCACTGGCTTGTGGCCCCCATAGGGCTGCATTATTTATTTATGTATAAAATAATCACCCATTTTCCGTGATGCATTCTTAGCGCCAAAGTATATTTTACAAATAATTAGCTCCTGAAAAAAAACTAAAATATATATATATATATATATGGATGGACACACAATATATATATTCAAAAGGTAGACTCTTATGGCCTTTCTGAATCGTAGTAAGTTGCATCCTTTTGGGATATTGCGCCACAAACTGCAATAAGCAATTTACATCAAGCAATGTGAACTGACAGGACTCAGAGCCACGAGCCTGCTTTGTTTTACATGCGTAAATGCATCATGTTTTTAGTCGCCCAATCCAATTACGGTAACATACGCAGCTCGGGGTGTTTTTATTTCCCGTTTCAGCGTCTAAGTCTGACATGGCTGCAAATAAACCTCAAACAAACTGCAGATGCACACTTACTTTGTCCTGCCCTCAAGCACAGAAACATTTTACAACCAATAAAATGCAGGAAGCTTCCTTTCATACTTGCGCTGACATTCATTCCTACAAAAGGTTTACAATTTTAAGGCAGGCAACAGTATGGAATTCAGCCTGGCCATCCCATATCATTTTAAGATCCACAAATGATTGAGTAACAGTTTGTGTAATAATGTTTTTGAATTGAGTAATTCCAAATAAAACACGGATTACAGTCATAATTTACTTTGTACCCGCCTTTGTTTAGTCGATCACGTTTTTTTTTTTTTAAATCTTAAATTTTGTACGTCTGTCAAGCTGTGGTACATTTTGCGCTAATATGAGATCAACAGCTGAAATGCTGCTGGAATCATCCGCCGATAATCATAACTACTGGTACTGTAAACATCACCTTGAATCGATGACATCTTAAAAACAAATTGGTCTCGGGTTGAAGAGCGGCCATTGCATTCAAGCCGATAAACAATGTACTGTTCAGTGGGACATCTGCACATTCTTGCATTTTTAAACATTTTTAAATTAGGGACACGCACGGATGTCCAGGTTTTAAAGTCGCACCTGAAACAAACGGTTTCTTTGTGTAAAAGGGAAAGTCAAAAATAATCGGTGAAAATAGGAAGAGAATTGTGGACCTGCAAAAGTCCGATTCATCTTCGGGTGCAATTTCCAGAAGCCTGACGGTGCCATGTTCATCTGTTCAAACAGTTATATGAAAGTAGAATATAGTATACTGTATAAAGTAGCTACATGATACATAAGTGCGATTGCAATAATGATGGATGGACAAAGTAATGACTTTTATGTCTTGTATTGCAATTTTATTTCACTTTCTCAATCAAAACAAAAAATGTTAGCATGTAAGAAAAGACTAATTCACATGAACACAGCATAGGACACAACGTGGATGCTAAAAGAACAAGTCTGGAAACCCACCCTTCGAAACATGCTGTGCCTTCAAAAGCGTGGAACCCCAATCTCAAAAAGTCCTTGCAAATTCACAATTCCTTTCCCCTGCATTATAACTGAACACAAACAAGCGTTTCCATCATTAAACTGACAAGAATGTGGACATAGCCCCAATTCCAAATTAAGCGAGGAAAGCAAATTTGTTAACCACATTTAACTGGCATAAGGGGCTCGTAATCTCTTTCAAACTAAGTGTGAAAGATATTCCCCTTAACCGTTGTAGGCCAACGTCTGATTGTACTTTATAGCGGTAAGGAGAAAACAAAAAGTCTCAACTTGGTGGAAACAACAAAGCAGATCTTGTTGCACACACGTTCCCTGGAACAGTAACAAGGTCATTGAGATCTCCCTTCAACGGAACATATACACCCTAAAAAAAATCACAAAAGTGTATTTGACGGACAAATATTATTACTAGTTATGGATTTGAAAACAACTTCAGAACAAGGCACAAACCACATGGATTCAACAGAGATTGTAACATTTAACCTGTCCAATAAGTGGATGTACTGTGAATAGAAGATATGGTTCTGCTTTGAAATCTCCATGATTGACATATAAGGAAGGCGACTTCGTTGAGCGTGATTGTTGAGTCCTTTGGCGAGAAATAGCCGCACAGTAGTCGTGATGTGTTTGAATGCGTCTCTTGTGTTTTCGTACTAAAGTGCAATCGGAAAAAGGCTAAAGCACGGGTGGCCTCTTGGGTGGATGTTTATAATAAAACTGGATTGAAAGATGAAGTATTCAAAGATCATTCAAACCTGTACGTCTTTGCTACTTTGGCTTGAACGTTTTCAAAGATAGGGTGCATAAAAAAGCGGATTATTTTTGAGATGTTTGAGAGTTTTAAATGTTCCCTCCAAATATAAATTGTTGCTACTTCAGCCTGTATGGCATGGTCTTGCATACAATATTAAACCCAAATAGTTTGTTCCCCAGCCAAATGTTGAGTTCGCCAAAGTTGGCGTTACATATGTTTCAATGATAACGTAAGGATAAGAATCATTTGTGAGGAACGTGATATTTTGGGACCATTCAAAGCCATCAACTCGCAAATTGAAAACAATGGCTATAAAAGGGGATGCAAAAGTTTGGATGTGGAATATTTTGTGAAAATGTAAAACAGTATATGAATATCTGTTACCACATCTTACAGCTGAAACACCCATTCAACAAGTAAAAAGTCACTTTAACTTAAAATGTCCCCAGTGTGTGACAAATTTATGGCTTAACCATGCATTATGTATAATCCACCGCCAAACAATTTATGTGTGATAGATTGGAGATTTATTCTCCTTTTTTTTTTTTTTGCAACTGTGATCTGTATATTTTGGACCATGGCTTGGCTCTCATCAAACAAATTCTTCAACTCTGAGCTTGTAGTTGGAACAAAATAAATAAAAATCTGTTGAAATTATCTGGACTTGTGCCACTTTGAGGCAAATAAAAAATAAAAAATAAAAAAAGTAAGCACAGGTGAAAGACTGAATGGCACGCTGAAATCCTTGAAGACACCACACACACAGATTTATGCACACTAGTAGTAGTTTTGTGGAAAAATGAATAAACAGACAAAAATCCTTCTAACATCAAATTATCTTAAGGACACAGTACGATTGGACGTTACGGAGAGGGGATAGGGAGTTCTAAATTAGGTTGATCCGTGAAATCACGCTCTTCAGTGACACCATCGGACGCCATCTTTCTGTCCATACAGAGCTCTGATAGGCCATACAGAAACATGATTGACAGGGCGTGACAACAGATGCTACACTTATTGCTTGTCATAAACTTGTGGGAGTGAATGCATTTTCTTGGCAGATTTGTCACCCTTCCACTTTATGAAGGGGGAAAAAAAAAAAAAAAAAAAAAAAAAGAAATGTTAAACGTGACAGAGAGGGACACAAAGCCAGTCGGACGTGAAAGTCCATCTACAGTGACCATGCTCAAATAGCATGACGGGCGTTAGCAAAATAGCACTTTTTGTTTGGTCGAGAGCTACTATGGGGCTGCTGTCTGACATGCAGCCTCTCCCTTGCCAATCAACCGAAACAAATAAGATGATTATGATGATGATTATGGAGCTACTTGATATGGCCTTTAATCTATAGACTCAAAACAGATGCATGTTTTTCAAAATAATCTCTTCTTTTTGTACATATTTAGGTTCAAATAGCATTTGAGGAAGACGAGCTTTACAGTTTTCCAGCAGCGGCGGACCGCCCCGTCCATAACCGTTCGCACTTGTTCAGAATCACGCACGCACGCACGCACGCTACTGCTATGGCATTATGAGAGGAGGCGTGGGGGAGATTTTCCATCCCTGTTTCTTGATAAAACGTGCCTTTTGATAGAAAAATCACCACAACGATTTCTGATTTGCTTCTGCACCAATGATCTTTACAGTATCTTTGAAGAGTTAAATTTTTTTTTTTTAAAGGACAAAAACTTTTTTTTTTTTTTTTTTTTTTTTGCATAAAGACATGCGCTTTTCTTTCAGACTGCTGTCCTCCAGGATGCGATGTCCTCAGCAGGAGGGTGGAGGAAAGTGTGAGGCAGTGGAGTCCCATCTATGAGAGTTATACAAACATCACCCAGAATGATGCCGCACTCCAGAGACCGCGCCCTCTCAGGTATACGTGGTTGTTGTCTTCATTGTCATCACCGCTACTAAGTTGATATCTTGTTCTGGCCGGCTGTATTATCTTGTCTCGTGACCAAAGTTGGGCCATGGGGGCTTGGATTTGTAGAAGAGGGAGTATGTATCATCTATGCTGTACTGGACCTGCCCAGTTCCTCCCTGATTGCTGAGGAGACACGAGAGCAATCCACAAATGAGCTAAATGCTAGTTCAGTGCTTCGTTTAACGAACATTAGCAGGGGTGTCAAACTCATTTTTGTCACTGGGCACGTTGCAGTTACGGTTTCTCTCAGAAGGCAATTATGACTGTGAAGCCACACAAATGGTTAACTGCAGCATATTATTGCAGACACTGTACACAACAAATTGATGGATAACCAATGTTGAAATTAGAAGTCCAGGATAATACATTGTTCATTTACTGTGGAAAACTGAAATGCTTGCAATATTTTAACATGATTTATTTCATATGACAATTGGAAATTTTGGTTCAGATTTTAGCATTATAGTATCATGAAAGTTGATGACCGTGATTTGCTTTCACGGACCACGCAAAATGATGTAGCGGGCCGGCTCTGGCCCCCGGACCTTGAGGTTGACACCTCTGCATTAATTGGTCATTTTCCTATAATTTGATCAATAATGGTAAAGACATTTGTTTAAACAAATAAATAAATCTATTTTAGCTTTTTCTTTTTCTTTCTAAATATTTGAACACAAACGGTGCAGGAACGCATTGTAGACAGGCAATATAACTGGACTCTCAGTCATAATGCCGTATTCGTTATTGTCTGCCAAGAATGATTCTCACTAGTTCTAGGCAGGAAACTGCCCACTGCAATATGATTGGCTGCTGCATCCAGGCAGGAAAGTAGGTGTGAAGTAATTATAAATTGGCCTTTACACTGTCCCCAGGTGGCCAGGGCGCACACACCGGAATGAGCAGCACAATGTGCAAAGATTTGAAGAAGAATGTGTCACAAAAACGGTTTCATTATTTTTGATTCGATTTCATCATGTCATTACTTTGTTTTTATAAAGTATAATATCATAGAGTGCTCTTTTTCTGATTTAAAAAAAAAATTCACTGCAAAAAAAATAATATATATATATATATATATATATATATATATATATATATATTTTTTTTTTTGGGTGGGGGGCTGGAACGGATTAACAGCATTTTCGATGCATTTCATTGGGGAAAGATGACAAATTATTCTCAACCTTAACAGAGAAGCAGAATACTACTTGTCACTTCACATTAACAATAAATGAACCTTATTATTATTATTATTATTGTACTCAGTAGTAGTCTCAGTAGTCCATTTGACAATAAACCTCTGCGGCTTCATTTGGGTACACACCACACTACTGGCAAACGGATAGAGAAGAACCTTCATAAAACTGCTACATTTGCTATTAAAGTACAATGTAAAAGACAAAAAAAAAGCTCAATTTACCATCAATGAGCTCTTCTTTTAGCTTTGACAGCTCCTTCCTCATCTCATCCAGAATGTCCTAGAGGGACACAACAGAAGACATTTGCATTTCCATATAGTCCAAGTGTACACTCCCAACACTATTATGTCTTTACTGTGCCGTTATTATACCCTCACCTTCAATCGCATTGCTTGACGAGGAGACGGATTTGCATTGGCTTTTGAGTTTCAAAGTGCAGGGATTTTGGAGCACGAGTAGATTGCCTTCTACTTTACTTTACAAAAGCAGCTAAACCCTGGGAGATTCGTTTGAAAGGTGTGCTAAACTAAAGCGGGGTTCGTCAACAGAGAACATGAGACAAACTCAAGAGAGTGGTTGTCATTTGGGTGCCTTCAGTCTACCAGACAGATGAAGAGGACAGTACGTAACGCTTTCATGGAAATACAGGATGTTTTAAAAAAAAAAAAAAAAAAAACACCAAAAAAAACCTTAAGCACAACATATAACATGTTCACCAACCTGTTTCAATCTATCATAGTCAACAGCTTCTGTTGGCATACCGTTGGCACTTACAGATGCTGTAGGCGTTGGAGTAGATTTCGGTCTGAAAGAGGAGTGGGAGAGCACAGTATTTGTATGCAAATCAAATCAGGGTGTATTTCGTACACTGCCAACCCACAGCTTCTGTCACGTGGACATTAAATGTGTGCTGATTAGGGGACAGTTTCAACAGACCCTGACGGAAGGAAAACAGTAACTAATGGTAACTTCATTGAAAGATTCCCATCAAAATAGACGACCAAATGATACGATGGGAGTTGAATTTGATGGAATTAGTACTCATCTGTCATACCATAATATTCACGTGTAAATAACTGCAAATAAGCAGCACAATGCGTGCACATGTGGGGGAATGTACTCACCTCAACGTGCAATTAAAAACACACCAATCTAATTGCTTTGCAGCATGTCTGTCTAAAATCTGTAGTAGTAGTAGACAGTAGTGTCAACAACACTACTGTCAGCAAAAGCAAATACTGTAGCTTAAAAGAGAGAGGATGTAAGACAGGAAGGATACATGCAATAAAAGGAAATGAGTTCGCAGGTGCGTCAGTAATTATGTGACAAAATCATTAACCAAAATATGTCTGTAGTAGTAGATGAGATCTAAAATATCAGCCATAGAAATGATGATGACTCATTTAATGGCACTTAACATGGGTGTCTATGAAGCTGTAAAATTTGGTGACAAATTACGATGTTTGGCATTGGTGGCGGGCAATCATTTGTCTGTAAAGTTGCATCATGTTTTTGTTATTAACTGTCATTTACAAACCCCAATTCCAGTAAAGTTGGGAACGGTGTGTCAAATGGAAATGAAAACAGAATGCAATGATTTTCAAATCAAAATGCAAACAACACTCAATAAGTGTTTGGGAACTGAGGACACTAAAGGCTTCTTTATACTTGCGCGGGTGGCGACCGCGCTGACGTCACTGCGGCTATCCCGTGCGCAGTTTTGCTAGTCGAGCGCTACCCACACGCGCAGTTTTGAAAATGCACTGCAGTTCTCCTCCAATTCGAGGTGTTGCGACAGCAGGTATTGGCAAAGACACCACAGAGTGGAATTTCCTCTCCATTTTATGGCCATTTCTGGAACAAGGAACAAACCAACAACTATGGCGACCGTGGAACAGTATCTGCTAGAACAAATGGACTTAGATAACCAGATGATACGTTTAATTACACTGCAAAATCAATCAAGAAGGCGGTGGTGTCGGTGGTATGTGGAACCAAGGGGAACGCGGAGTAAGTCATCACAGCATGTGACTAAAACGGAACAATCACGAGAGAGGATCTCTGCGACCGTCTGGGCGCGGCGACAATTTGCGTGGGAGTATAAAGAGGCTTTAATTGTTGAAGCTTTGTAGGTGGAATTCTTTCCCATTCTTGACTGATGTACACCATCAGTTGCTCAACAGTCCAGGGTCTCTGTTGTCGTATTTTGGACTTCATCGCCACATATTTTCAAATGGTAGACTGGTCTGGACTGCTGGCAGGCCAGTCTAGTACCCGCACTCTTTTACTTACGAAGCCACGCTGTTGTAACGTGCAGAATGTGGCTTGGCATTGTCTGGCTGAAATAAGCAGGGACGTCCCTGAAAAAGATGTTGCTTGGATGGCAGCATATGTTGCTCCAAAACCTGTATGTACCTTTCAGCATTAATGGTGCGTTACCCATGCCATGGGCACTAACACAGCCTCATACCATCACGGATGCTGGCTTTTGAACTTTGCACTGATAACAATCCGGGTGGTCCTTTTCCTCTTTGGCCCAGATGACACGACGTCCACGAGTGCCAAAAACAATTTGAAATGTGCATTCGTCAGACCACAGCACTTTTTCACTTTGCGTCAGTCTATCTCAGGTGAGCTCGGGCCCACAGAAGGCAGCAGCATTTCTGGGTGTAGTTGATATACGGTTTCGTTTTGCATCATAGCTTTTTAACTTCCATTTGTAGACGTAGCGACATACTCAATTAACTGACAATGGTTTTCTGAAGTGTTCCGGAGCCCACATGGCAATATCCTTTAGACATGGCGGTTTGTAATGCAGTGCCGCATGAAGGATTGAAGGTCACGAGCATTCAATGCTGGTTTTCGGCCTTGCCGCTTACGTTAAGATTTCTCCAGATTCTGTGAATCCTTTGATGATGATATGGACCGATGAAATCCCTAAATTGCTGCCAATTGTGAGTTGAGAAATGTTCTTAAACTGTTTGACTATTTGCTCATGCAGTTGTTCAAAAAGTGGTGAACCAGTCCTTGCTTGAGAACAGCTGAGCCTTTCGGGGAAGCTCCTTATATATCCAATCGTGACACTCACCTGTTTCCAATTAACCTGGTCACCTGTGGAATCTTCCAAACAGGTGTTTTTGAGGATTCCTCAAATTGTTTTTGGAACGTGTTGCAGGCATCAAATTCAAAACGAGAGAATATCTGGAAAGAAATTTTAACGTTCATCAGTCTGAACATTAAATATCTTGCCTTTGTAGGTTCTTCAATTGAATATAGGTTGAAAAGGATTTGCAAATCATTGTATTCTGATGTTATGTTTTACACAACGTCCCAACTTCATTGGAATAGGGGGTTTGTACATGGATTTACAAGCGCATAAACGGTACATGCACACAAGCGTGCACTAACACACATACAGTACTGTGCAACCCCGATCTCTGGACGCCTGCTGGCGCTACAATGATGATTACAGCGCCAAGTCTAGGCTGCACTAGGCGTTCCTCTATATTTAGAGGGAGGGTGTACAGAAGTATGTGACGCATATTTGGATTTCCCTGTTTTCTGTTTAGAGGTCAGCAGGCAGAGCAGCATGCATAAAAAGTCTCTCACACTGGCAATGGATTAGATACAATGCACAAAATGTCATTCTTCAAACAACCGACGAGGAGCAGAGATGCACTCCAGTTTGGTCATGTAAGGTAGTGTAACTACAAAGACAACTCTGGATTGATTCCAAATGCTTGTATCAAAGCATTTAAAAGTAACTGCTTTCCAATTCCAAAACCAATTCCATAACAGAAACAGGGGAAAGACTTAAGAAAAAGGGTTCTCAAACTGTCACTGGTCCTCAGTCTACCTGTTGGAGGAGTCTGTTGCCATGGGATTTCTCCACGGAGAATCTCGTCTGTGTGAGCAGCAGAGACACTGGCTTAACAAAGAATACCTTAGTTTCTGCCTGTATGTCCGCAGCCATGTTTGGAGAATTGTACCGAAAACTCACTCATGTTTATAGATTGTAGGTATAAAATACGGAGTGAAAAAGGGAAACCCTGCCTTATTTGCTTTTGTTAGTGATGGCACCATTTGTGATTTAATTTCATTTCAACTTTGATTTATTCAGGAAGGGTCAGTTGAAAGCAAGCTCTCTTTTCAAATGATGCCCTGATTACAAAGAAGTCATTAAAATAATCAAAACAATGAGAAACAAAATGAAAGCTTTAACAATTAAAAAAAAAAAAAAAATTACAAAACAACAATGTACAAGGTACATGTACACTGCAGTGAAAAAATATTGGCCCCCTTCTCAAATTCTTATATTTTTACATCGTTTTCCCACTTTAATGTTTAAGATAATCAAACTCATGTAAATATCAGACAAATATAACCCATGTGAACTTAAAATGCAGTTTTTAAATGGTGAATTGATTTATTAAGGAAAAAAATATTCAAAGTTACCTGGCCACGTGTGAAAAAGTAATTACCCTCCTTATTAAATCATGTGGCAAATCACAATTTTTGGTTCATTTTCAAGAAATCAAAGAATCTGTCCCGACAAAATCAAGTCAGACAAAAAAAGAAAATCTAAAAAAGCTGCAATAAATTACATGATCCAAAGAAATTCCAGAAGAGTCAAGAAATAAAGTAATTACAAATCAATGTCTAAAGCTTTATGATTCCAGCGAACCACAGGGAGACCTATTATCCTCACATGGAGAAAAAAATGGAACAGTGGTGAACCTTCCCAGGAATGGCCGGCTTACAAAGATTACCCCAAGAGAACAGCAATGACTCATCAAGGAGGCCGCAAAGGAACTTCTAAACTTCTAAAGACCTGCAGGCCTCATTTGCCTCAGTTAAATTCAGTGTTGATGGCACAACAATAAGGTAGAGACTGGGCAGACGTGGCATCCATGGCAGAGTTCCAAGGCAAAAACCACTGCTGGCCAAAAACAAAAACAAAAAACATCTGAATGATTCCTAAGATTTTTGGGATAAGATTATATGGACTGATGAGATGAAAGTTGAGCTGTTTGGAAGGTGTGTGTCTCGTTACATCTGGCGTAAATGTAGCACAGCATTTCAGAGAAAAGAACATCATACCAACAGTCAAACATGGTGGTGGTAGTGTGATGGTCTTGGGCTGCTTCGCCCAGTCAGGACCTGGACAACTTGCTGTGACTGATGGAACCATGAATTCTGCTCGCTCTTTAACAGAAAATTCTGAAGGAGAATGTTCAGCCATGAGTTTGTGACTTCAAGCTGAAGCACTTGAATTTTGCACCAGGATAACAATCAAAAACACACCAACAAGTCAACATCTGAATGGCTTAAAAAAAACAAAATGAAGGTTTTGGAGTGGCTAGTCAAAGTCCAGACTTGAATCCGATTGAAATGCAGTGGCATGACTTTAAAAAGGCTGCTCATGCTCGAAAACCCTCCATTTTTGCTGAATTCAAACAATTCTGCAGGGAAGAGTGGGCCAAAATATCCCCACAGAGACTCATTGACAGTTATAGAAAACGCTTGATTTCAGTTGTTGCTGCTCCGGATGGCCCAACCAGTTATTACGTTTAGGGGGCCATTACATTTTCACACAGGGCCAGGTAACTTAAGCATTTTAAATTCACTTGGGGTATATTTGTGTGATATTTACATTTGTTTGATGAGCTTACATATTAAACTGGGGAAACTATGCAAAAATATAAGAACTTGAGAAGGAAGCCAATAATTTTCCACTGTTTTTTCTACTCAAAACTACTACTGTGGAGTAACTGAATAATTTCAAGATAAACAAATTTGTTAAATAATCAGGTGGATAATGAATAAAAACAATGCGCTCCTCAGTGCCAAGGATGTCCAGCAGCTGACATTCCGGTAAAGTTGACAGGCATGGGTCAAAAACCCATCCATCCATCCGTCAATTTTCTAGCTGTAGCAGGGACGCCCAGACTCATCCTCCCGGATGACCGAGCTTCTCACCCTCTCTCTAAGGGAGAGCCCGGACACCCTGCGGAGTGTCCAGGCTGCGACCCACAGCTCGTGACCATAGGTGAATGTAGGAACGTAGATCGAGCGGTAAATTGAGAGCTTCGCCTTTCGGCTTAGCTCCTTCTTTACCACAACGGACCGATACAAAGTCCGCATCACCGCAGACGCTGCACCGATCCGCCTGTCGATCTCCCGTTCCATTCTTCCCTCACTCGTGAACAAGACCCCAAGATACTTGAACTCCTCCACTTGGGGCAGGATCTCATCCTCGACCTGGAGAGGGTACGCCACCCTTTTTCGACTGAGGACCATGGTCTCAGATTTGGAGGTGCTGATTCTCATCCCAGCTGCTTCACACTCAGCTGCGAACTGCTCCAGTGAGAGTTGGAGGTCACGCCTTGATGAAGCCAACAGAACCACATGATCTGCAAAAAGCAGAGATGCAATACTGAGGCCACCAAACCGGACCCCCTCTACGCCTCGGCTGCGTCTTGAAATTCTGTCCATAAAAGTTATGAACAGAATCTGTGACAAAGGGCAGCCTTGGCGGAGTCCAACCCTCACCGGGAACGAGTCCGACTTACTGCAGGATATGCGGACCAAACTCTGACTCGGGTCGTACAGGGACTGTATCAGGTGGTTCGGTACCCCATACTCCAGAAGCACCCTCCACAGGACTCCCCGAGGGACACGGTCGAACGCCTTCTCCAAGTCCACAAAACACATGCAGACTGGTTGGGCGAGCTCCCATGCAACCTCGAGGACCCTGTCGAGGGTGTAGAGCTGGTCCACTGTTCCACGGCCAGGACGAAAACCACACTGCTCCTCCGGAATCTGAGTTTAGACTTCGACGGACCCTCCTCTCCAGCACCCCCTGTATACCAGGGAGGCTGAGGAGTGTGATCCCCCTGTAGTTGGAACACACCCTCCGGTCCCCCTTCTTAAAAAGGGGAACCACCACCCCAGTCTGCCAATCCAGAGGCACTGTCCCCGATGTCCACGCGATGTTGCAGAGGCATGTCAACCAGGACAGCCCCACAACATCCAGAGCCTTTAGGAACTCCAGGCGAATCTCATCCACCTCCGGGGCCTCGCCACCGAGGAGCTTTTTAACCACCTCGGTGACCTCAAACCAAGAGATAGGAGAGCCCGCCTCAGAGAACCCACACTCTGCTTCATCATGCGAAGGCGTGTCGGTGGAATTGAGGAGGTCTTCGAAGTATTCTCCCCACCGACTCACAACGACCCGAGTCGAGGTCAGCAGCACCCCATCCCCCCTATACACAGTGTTGGTGGTGTACTGCTTTCCTCTCCTGAGACGCCGGATGGCGGACCAGAATTTCTTCGAAGCCGTCCGGAAGTCTTTCTCCATGGCCTCACCGAACTCCTCCCATACCCGAGTTTTTGCTTCAGCGACCACCAAAGCTGCATTCCGCTTGGCCAGCCGGTACCCATCAGCTGCCTCAGGAGTCCCACCGGCCGAAAAAGCCCGATAGGACTCCTTCTTCAGCTTGACGGCATCCCTCACCGTTGGTGTCTACCAACGGGTTCGGGGATTGCCGCCACGACAGGTACCGACCAACTTACGGCCACAGCTCCGGTCGGCCGCCTTAGCAACGGAGGCGCGGAACATGGTCCACTCTGACTCGATGTCCCTCGCCTCCCCCGGAACATGAGCAAAGTGACAGGGGATTCCGCCAGACGTTCCCAGCAGACCCTCACAATACGTTTGGGCCTGCCAAGTCGGACCGGCATCTTCCCCCACCATCGGAGCAAACTCACCACCAGGTGGTGATCGGTTGACAGCTACGCCCCTCTCTTCACCAGAGTATCCAGGACATGCGGCCGCAAGTCCGATGACACAACCACAAAGTCGATCATCGAACTGCGACCTAGGGTGTCCTGGTGCCAAGTGCACGTGTGGACACCCTGATGCTTGAACATGGTGTTCGTTATGGACAATCCGTGATGAGCACAGAAGTCCAGTAACAGAACACCGCTCGGGTTCTGATCGGGGGGGCCGTTCCTCCCAATCACGCCCTACCAGGTTTCACTGTCATTGCCCACGTGAGCATTGAAGTCCCCCACCAGAAAGATGGAGTCCCCAGCGGGAGCGCTCTCCAGCACCCCCTCCAAGGACTCCAAAAAGGGTGGTTACTCTGAACTGCTGTTTGGTGCATAGGCACAAAGAACAGTCAGGACCCGTCCCCCCACCCGAAGGCGGAGAGAGAGCCCAAGCTGTGTGTGGAGGCGAGTCCGACTATATCTAGTCGGAACTTCTCGACCTCACACAACAGCTCGGGCTCCTCCCCTGCCAGAGGTGACATTCCACGTCCCTAGAGTCAGCTTCTGTAGCCGGGGATCGGATCGCCAAGGTCCCCGCCTTCGGCCACCGCCCAGCTCACACTGCACCCCGACCCCAATTGCCCCTCCCACAGGTGGTGAGCCCATGGGAAGGGGTCAAAAACCCATCACCAGTAATAAAGCCATACGCTGCGTGATAAACTGTAGAAAGTGGTTTTAATGCAGAGAGGGATGAATGCATATAAATGACATCTCCATAGTCCGAAATAGATCAAAATGTAGCTTGTACTATTGGCTTCCTACAGTACTGAGGAAGACATGATTTCGTTCTGTAAAAGATTGTCTATCAAGCTTTCCGTTTGTTTCAAAGTTCTTTGACATGTTTTTTAAGACATCTTGTCAATTTAAATTCAGCATGTGTGCTTTGGATGACATGGAAATCAGACTGTAGGTTTTGTAGAGGTGCTAGATCAAGTGAGGAGACTGGGTGGATGACTGCATCATTCGCATACAGCTGAATTGAACTTTTTTTGATTCCAACATTGAAATCATTAATATATAAGGAAAACAACAGTGATCCTAAAACAGATCCTTGACCCAGCCCTTCACAGACATTGTGATCATTTGATCGGTAAGCATCAGCCACCAGAGCTTGAGTTCTGCCAGATAAATAGTTCTCAATCCATTCACACAATTTATTATTAAAGATCCCATGCCATCAAAATCCTTTTTTTTCTGTTTTATGCATGGCGGACGACTGGTTAGCACGTCTGTCTCACAGCTCTGAGGACCCAGGTTCAAAATCCGGCCTCGCCTGTGTGGAGTTTGCATGTTCTCCCCGTGACTGTGTGGGTTTTCTCCGGGTACTCCTGTTTCCTCCCACATCCCCAAAACATGCATGGTAGGTTAATTGAAGATTCTAAATTGCCCGCAGGTTTGAATTTGAGTGCGAATAGTTGTTTGTTTCTATGTGCCCTGCGATTAGCTGGCGGCCAGTTCAGAGTGTACCCCGCCTCTCGCCCGAAGATAGCTGGGATAGGCTCCAGCACGCCCGTGACCCTAGTGAGGATAAGCGGGACGGAGGATAAATGAATGAATAAATGTTTTATGCATAACATGGATCAAAATGAGTTTGACATTAAGTGGTTTATCGATTGAATGCAAAAGGCAATTCATGTCGGCTACGGTATACTCACATTAAAGTAGCACTAAGCAGAAATCCGTGTTTTGTTTCTAAATACAGTAAATATGTTTGAAGTGCTGAAAACATATGCAACACAGCAATGAACTGTTGCTTAATATTCAAACATGCACGCAAGGGGCCACCCACTTTCAGAGTACCGCAACCCGTGGACTTCCATTCAGGGTTGTTTTGAACTCAAGATAAAATGTCCATTTTGATATTTCACTAACTCTGCAAACATATTCCAAATGTATGCCTTGATGTCTGTGTCAGTGTATCAACTGTACAGGTGCAACTGCGAGACTTTGAGAACTGTTTGTCTTGATTTGAAGTCCAGAAGTCAAGAAGTTTGTCTTGATTTTAACACAAGGGCCCAACTTCATTGGAATTGGGGTTGTAAATAAATTACGTTTTATCCAACAACCAATATACGCTACACCCTTATTATTCAGGTTTTGAAGCATGATTTTATTTATTCAGCGATTTTTTTTAAAAATTTTTTTTTTTTATTCATTCAAATTTGCCAGCCTTGTTAACATTACTCTTCTTTGTGGTGTGTTGAATTTATATTACATTTTTTGGGCCTGTTTTGTCCCACTTTTACATAACTACCAAAAGACTATTTTCTCCATTAAAGATGTTTAATGCCAGAAGAGTTGATGTCACAGTATTGGGAGAAAGACTCTGCATGGCAACTGGAGAGTGTCTATCGCCCCCTAGATTATTCCCTCCTTTTATCCTGTTTGTGTTACAAGTTTTGTCGGGTAATTTTGAAATTGGCTAAAAAATGTATCTGTTCATTTTTGAGACCACCTTTATGAAGGGGAGTTGCATAAGCTCGTTTGCAAATGTTAGGAATACATTTGATTAAAAGAGTCAAATTAAAAATATGTAGCTGGACATGAACAATAATTGGTGTAGTAAGTGCTCAAAGTCGTAGGTTCAAATTGTCAGCCCCGATACTCTTCTTCGGATCTAAATAAGAGAGTACTGAACACCCTCAGCTGTCGTAAAGGGTCTCAAGGGAAAAACTATGGTGTCCCGTGTTTGTTGACATAAATGTAGAATTGTTGATTTTAATTCAAGCCTAGATTCTGTAAGCTATAAATTGGAATAACAAAGTGTTCATTAAGAATGTCACATACAGGAGTTCAATTTTTATTTGAACTGAGAACCGAGTCTTGGGAGATCTGCATGGGCTTGGATGAGGATGGGCTCTCTGAGAGAATGTTGATTGTTCTCCAGAACTTTGATGGATCACCACAACAGTCCGATAATGATGTAAGATGATTTAGCTTGAGATGACGAAAATATTGTCAATCACTTCTTGGTCCAGGGGCACAAGCTTTGTTCCAGGCAATGTCCCTATTATGCAATATTACAGCAATTTCACGCATGAACCTAAGGTTATTCATTTTCTTGACTCTTAATTTGTCAAAGGCTGCAGGTTTATCAGCAACACAGTTGAAGGTTTAAATAAAACAATTTAAATATATTGAGATAAATCACTGACTCAAGTCATATATAAAGCCATGATCTACAAAGTTCCTAAAAGTCCATCGATAATTTTCCTGACAAAATATTTCTGAGAAGCAACTGGGCAGTCGTCACTAAAATCAAGCGGGATAACTCCATAGGATTTGAAAGTTACGTTATGTGGTCGGTTGGTTAAAACGAGGTCCAACAAGGTGGCCTTCTCAAGGTTAGCTGGATCAAGCCTTGTTTGGGCCGAAATCAATTGTGTGAGGTTTAGCAGGTTAAAATGCAGGTCTTTGAGACCATCAGACGCATTCTTCAGACAATTGAGATTCAAATCGCTCAGTGATATTACTAACTCTGAGAAAAGATTCGATTATATTTGATGAGCTAAATCAGACACTGCAACTGATACTCTCACAATTAGCAGTTTTTCACAGACAGCACAGCGCTGTTACCCAAGGAGATGGTTAAAGCCAAATATTTAAAATTCTTTGGGACAGAGAAACACAGAGAAACTGCCCTTAACGAAAATGGCTAAACCTCCACCTCTTGAAGGCTAACATCTAAAAATGTAATATCCATTCAGAGCAATGCCATTATCCACTTGATTTGTCAGCCACTTTTCAGAAAAAAAAATCCTCCTCTCTTCATAAAGCCCTATTTCAGCCATTAAAAATGTTGAGTTAAAAAAAACGATATTCCGATTCCCTGATCTACTGGGTGGAAAACACTGCAGAAAATGTCAGTAAATCAGTAACCAGCAATGAGGAGAACAAATATGCAACAATATGACCCTTTGTTTGATATCCTTGGGAATCAATAAGGTTTTTGCTTCAGCACAGAAAATAATTCCTGAAAGTACAACATTTTTCTGTTGGAAAAAAAAAAAAAAAATCAAACTCAGTAGGCTCTTACATAAACCTAAAAAAAGAATAGTCCCAAAAAGTGTGAAGAACAAATTGAAATGTGAGCACAAACGTACTGTACTACTTTGACCATAGCTTTCTAAGCCAATGTGCGTCAGGTATTTAAAATAAACTGACTTCGAAGAAAGCACACATCTGATAAATTGCCTCATGCGTGTCATTTCACGTGATGAAAACTAAGAATTGTGTAGTCCTGTCCTCAAAGAAATGGCTAAAATATTGATAAACACAGAATTTTCACCACTCCTGCTCATATTCCAGCAGTAAACTCATATCAGATGTGCACATTAAGCCAACATAAGCTTTAGTAATGTTAGCAAGCACTGGGCAACCCAAACAGTGCACCATGCTGAACCTAGCCAAAACTACTTCAGCAATATGCCAGTGTACTCAAAGAGTCTTATTTTTGGTGGTTCCGAAGCATTTTTAGAACATCTACTTAAATGAAACAATAAGTATGATTAAAAAGTGAGCTAAAATTTCCCCAACCAAAACAAAAAACTAAAATGTTATTATTGTATCAGGTAAGGCGAGTAGTTGGGAGATACAGTACCTTCCTATAACTGGTGATTTGCTACCATTCATAGTATTGTTGTTTGTTCTTTCCCATGGCTTCCTGGGCATGTCTGTAGGAATAAAAACAAGTTAAACAAGTAAAACCAAGAACCTTTTGTTAAGGAGATGGATTGTTTCTGCTCTCTGGCCCTTCAGTGTTGGCTGTTCGACTCTCCTGGCACTCACCTGGCGTGCTACAAGCTGACACTTTGGGGATCGTGGCTGCCTCACCCTCCTCCTGTTGGACAGACAAGAGGGTTCAAAGGTCAGATGAGCCACACAAAGTCAGAGCACAAAATAGAAAAGGAGAGATGCATTATTTAGGCTTAAAATGACATACTGCACAGTAGCGGTTATCTATATTTTATGTATTTCATTTGTTGTATTTACTTGTCCTTAATTTAACCAGATAATTGAACAAAAAATATATATATATCCAACTTCCTGTCACTGAAAAACATTCCCACAGCATGAGGCTACCACCACCATGCTGAACTGTAGGGATTGTATTGGCCAGTTGATGAGTGGTACCCGGTTTCCTCCAAATATGACGTCTGACTTTTACACCAAAGAATTTGGTGTGAATGCCATGAAGCTTTGTCTAATCAGACCAGAGAATTTTGTCTCTCGTGGTCTGAGAGTACTTCAGGTGCCTTTGGGCAAACTCCAGGCAGAATGCCATATGCCTTTTACTATCCATAATGACCGCCATATGCCTTTTACTATCCCTCCATCCACTTTCCGTACCGCCTATCCTCACTAGGTTCACGGGCGTGCTGGACCCTATACCAGCCATCTTCCGGCGTCTGAACTGGTCGTCAGCCAATCGTAGGGCACACATAAACAACCAATCAAACTCACATTCACACCTACGGGCAGACCGGTAAAGACTTTGGACGTTCCGCCGCCATGTGCTTTATGGAGACTTGGCTTTGTGATGCTGTACCCGATGGCGCCATCATGCTTGCCGGCTTCAATCTTCACCGGGCAAGATCGCGACATGGAATCATCGGGGAAAACAAAGGGCGGCGGGATATGCTTCTATATTAACGTAAAATGGTGTACGGACGTCACGGAGCTCAGCACACACTGCAGCCCGCATTTGGAATCGCTGTTTTTGAACTGTCAGCCATTCTACTCGCCTTGTGAGTTTGCATCATTCATTCTCGCTGGTGTCTATATTCCGCCTCAAACTAACACAAACGCCGCAGTGCTAACGCTCGCCGAACAAGTAAACGAAATTGAAAACACCCGGACTCACCCCTCATTATTCTCGGGGACTTTAAAAAGCTAAACTCAACCACAAACTCCCTAAATACAAGCAGCACATCGACTGTCCCACCAGGGAAAATAACATTTTAGACCACTGCTATACTACACTAAATAATGCATACCGTGCCAAACCTCATGCAGCCCTGGTCTCGTCTGATCACTGATTAATTCACTTAATACCAACATACAGGCAAGAACATAAATGCGCTCTTCTCTCTCGACACGAACAACTCCACCTCAACGCACCCGGCTGTCAAACTCCTGAAGTTTGCAGATGACACCACTGTCATCGGCCTCATCAAACACGGTGACGAGTCTGCATATTGACAGGAAGTGGAGCGGCTGGAGCTGTGGTGCGGCCGACACAACCTGGAGCCGAACATGCTCAAGACTGGAGAGATGATCGTGGACTTCAGGAGGCCTCCTTTGCCACAGCTGCCCCACACGCTGTCCAGCTGCCTTGTGTCAACCATCAAGACCGTCAAGTTGCTGGGAATTACAGTCTCTCAGGACCTGAAGTGGGTGATCAACATCAACTCGTTCCTCAAAAAGGCCCAGCAAAGGATGTACTTCCTGCAGCTTCTGAGGAAGCACGGCCTGCTTGGTGCTGCGACAAAAAAGGACAAACTCCGACTGCAACGGACAATCAAAACTGCTGAAAAGATTGCCGGTACCCCCCTACCCACCTTGAGGACTTGCACGCTGCCAGAACTAAGACAAGAGCGTGCAAAATCCTCTTGGACCCTCCACATCCTGGTCACCAGCTCTTCCAGCTCCTTCCCTCAGGTAGGCGCTAACGATCAATGCAAACTAGAACTAGCAGACATTCCAACACCTTCTTCCCTCTTGCAATCAACTTCTTAAACAGCTAACCTACAATTCCATTGCAACATGCTGCCATTTTTATTTATTTATTTATTTTTGTCTTGAGTTTGTTGTCACATTTCTGTCGGGCCAATTATATATTACACTGTAGTAGTCTCGCCACGCTGCACTATTTTTCGTATCTGTTGTTGACCAATACTGGCCACTCATGCCAGAGTAGCATGTGTAGCACTTGCACACCGACGGAGGAGTATCTGCAACATTTGCACAATCAACATTGTCCCAGATTATCGCGCTACTAGTCACTTTAAACTGGATACACTCCTTGAAGTCTCGGCGCCCTTTGCACAATGATCATTGCACCGGACTATTGGTATATTAGTCATTCAAACTGCTCTAAGTGCTAGAGGACTCTGCATCTTTTTGCACAATTGTCAAAAATAAATAAATCAAGAAATTGCACCGGCATTACCAGATAACTAGCAACCCTTTATTGCTCAGTGACTGTTTTTCTCAATGTCTTTATCTCTCAAAAGTGTTCTCTGACAATTGACTGTCTGTTGTCGTACTAGAGCGGCTCCAACTATCGGAGACAAATTCCTTGTGTGTTTTTTAGACATACTTGGCAAATAAAGATTATTGTGATCTAGAGCCTTCAATTAACCTATCATGCATGTTTTTGGGATGTGGGAGGAAACCGGAGTACCCAGAGAAAGCCCACACAGGCACGGGGAGAACATGCAAAATCCACACCGGCGAGGCCGAGATTTGAACCCCGTTCCGCAGAACTGTGAGGCGGATGTGCTAACCAGTCGGACACCGTGTCGCTCTCTGAGATCTAGAGACAATTATTTTGACTTCATGTTTGGTTTGTGCTCTGACATGCAGTGTTAAGTGTGGAACCTTATCTAGACAGGTGTGGCCCTTTCCAAATCATGTTCAGTCAGCTGAATTTACGACTAGTGGACTCCAATTAAGCTGTAGAAACATCAAGGATGATCAGTGTAAACAAGATGCACAGGAGCTTAACCTTCAGCTTCATTGCAAAGGCTGTGAACACTAATTTCTGAGTTTTCTATCTTTAATAAAATTGTGAAAATTAAAAACAATGTTTTTCACATTATTATTATGGGATGTTATGTGCAGAATTTCAATCCAAACAATCCATTTTGGAATAAGGTTGCAACATAAAATGTCAAAAAAAGTGAAGCGCTCTGAATACTTTCTCAATGTGCTGCATGCATTTTCTAAGTCGTCAAGACTTTTATTGGAAAACAAATCATTTGACCCTTCTGCAATTTCTGCAATTTGATCAGTCATTTAAAAAAAAGTGGTTTGGAATAGGAAAAAAATAATTCCAAAACTAACTGATCATTCCAACTAATTGAAGGCAATGTGAATCACCAACATAAAAACGGAAGCACCAAAGTTAGTGAAATACAAAATGAGTCATGCCAAAGCTTTTGGTCACGACTATATCATTTTTTATAATTTCTTTTTTTTTTTTTTTTTTTTTTTTTTACTATATGCAATCCAAATGAGGCATGCAGAAAACACGATGAGCTCAGACAGGAATGTTATCAATGTAGTAATGGCACACATGAAAAAGGGCAGAACAGCTCTGATTAGACTTACTGATCTCTGGTCGGGTTCAGGTGAAGAGCCCTTCTCCGCAATTCTTCTTCTGCAAAGGACAAGAGCAATGTTGAGGCATTGGTATGGTTTCTTTCATTTGGTATTTCCAATACAATGCGAGTCACACATAAATGAACAGACGCATTTAAAAAAAAAAAAAAAAAAAAAAAAAAATTAAAAATACAATTTTTTCAAATTGATGAAAGAAATCTAAGGTGGTACCTTCTAGCCAATAAAGCGCTCATTTCCTCCATGAGCCCGCCTCCTCCAGGTAGAGGGCCATTGCCTCTGGGCTCCGATTTGGCCCCCGCAGTCCCAACTGTCCCCAACAAGGCTGCTGCCAGAGCTGCTCCGGCATCATCACTCTGAAAACATTTTCAATATTACTTCCTCTGAGGCACTCACATGTTGTATAGTTTTGGACAAAAATGATGGATCCACTTTTGGACATGATAAACAACTGCATACTCATCTGGGAAGGCCTTTGCCAAACTATTCCCACAAAGTTGGAAGCATAGAATGGTGCAAAATGTCTCAATAAGATGGAGGATGAAGATTTAATACGCCCTCTAGGTCAAACAATCGACTAATTAATTGATTAAGAGGTGTGTCTGGATAAATATAGTGTAACTCTGCATGAGCATGGTATGTCATGGTATCTAAGATGTAACTTGTGTCAAAGACGTCACTCAAAAAACAAAGTTTAGCATTGTTAATATTTTACTTAGGCCTTTGCCTATTCTTTTTTTTAATATACATATACTGTACTTCCGATATACACTGACCAATCACCAGAGGTGAATAGAGTAGCCAAGTAAGACTACCATTACTTTAGAATGATATGACTCGAGTAAAAGTCGTCCTCCAAATAATTGAGTAAGAAAGAGCTCAGTGGAAAAGAAAAAAGGTACTGACTAACTAGTGAGTAACTTCAGATTTATATTTTAAATCAGAACGTCAAAAGAAAATAAAAATAACTAAATAAAATATGTGCAAATTCAGATATTGCTGAACAATATCACTTCATCTAAAACCAATATATTTTTTATACAATTACAATTGTTGTATAATAACAATATAAGGCATATTCAGCTCCAACATATGGTTTTATACTATATTGTTTCCACTTGCTGCGATTGGATGGCAACCAGTTCAGGGTGTACCCCGCCTTCTGCCCGATGATAGCTGGGATAGGCTGCAGTGATTAAAAACCTCTCTCCACATCCCTGTTCAAAGGCCAGGTTTTTAAGTTGTCAAATAATTTTGACCAAGATATTTCATTTGAAAACTTTTCTACCATTAATGTGACCCAGAATTTGCACAACCCAACTGATTTATTTTTGCATCTTTTTTGAGAGGGGAGGTGAAAATAAACAACTGAAATTAACTTGAATGCGATTGACTTGGACTTGATGTTTGACTTGCTGCCTTCTTGGCCAGGTCACTATTGCAAAAGAGATGTCTGTTTTAAGTAGACTTTTAATTTAGTGTGGTTAAATAATGTTTAAATAAAATATATCGAAATAAATCTGGTTTCACAAGGATGCACTCCCTCTTAGAAACTGGCATGTGGCTGCGTTCAGAAGTAACATATCAAATTCAAACTCATGTTCAATGGGAGTCCACACACACCTGCCACCATTTCAATTTTTAAGTGGGGGGGCACATGTACATGCCTTACAGAAACATTATTTGCTTTCGTCACTAAAATGACTGAATGAAGAAACTTTTTGCTGACCAGACTTATTGATAAAGTGTGCGAGAGAGAGAGCGAGAGAAAGAGAAAACAAGATGCATGTTTTACAGTAACTTGTGTCCATAAAATAATGCTGTTGTCATATGCACAACCAAAACAACAGCAAAAACATCTGCAACTTACCGCAAGGTGTTTTGTCAAGTTAGAAGTGGGCTGAAATATCCAAGTTTGAGCAATGACAAAACCACGCTGCATGTTAAAGCTGTGGTTTTTCGTACTCTGTAATGTAAACACGAGTCGCGTGCAGCTGTCACGACTCACTTTGATTGGCCCGCAAAGCCCAATAGAAGACTGTGTGCAGACGTGACTTTATGTCGTTTGATTGGTGAACTTGAGTCAAACATCACTGAGCATTGTAGCAACGGTGCCTGATGCGGAAGTCAAAAACAGAAGTCTAAAAATAGATAGCGCACGCAGTTATTGACAAATGAAAGTAGCAAGTGGCATGCAGATTATTGTAACGGAGTAAAACTACCGTTTCTTCTTAACATAAATACTCGAGCAAAAGTAAAAAGTCTGCTTCATTAAAACTACTCTGAAGTAAAAGTACAATTTATCCAAAATGTTGCTTGAGTAAATGTAACGGAGTAAATGTAGTGCGTTCGTACCGACCTCTGCCAATTACAACAGTAAATATATATAGTAATCTATTGTGATCCAACACAGAGGATCAAAACACAATAAAAACAAATACCGTAATTTCTCGCGTATAATGCACATTTCCCCCCCGCCCCCCCCCCCAAAATTGTCAAGTCAATAGTGCGCATTATACATGAGTATAGGGGAAAATGGAAAAACTTTTTTATTAATGTATACCGCCATCTAGAGGTAATGAAAAAGCTATACACTTTCATTCCAAAATGCCACCACCACCTAGAAGTTATGAGAAAGGTGTACACTTTCATTCTAATATGCCACCGCCACCTAGTGGTTATGAAAAAGGTGTAGCCTACACTTTCATTCCAATATGACAGGGGGTACATATGGCTGCATATATTTACAGTTGTGCTCATAAGTTTACATACCCTGGCAGAATTTGTGAAATCTATATATTTTTAAATATGAACAACAACCAGCATTAATTTATTAATGGTTATGTTTAGTTTAATGATAGTGCTTTTCTGAAATGCTTGACCGTTTAATTTCAATCCCATTAAAATAAAATTAAATGTGTTTCGCCTGACCCTTCATGTTTTCTTTAAAGAATTGTACCCATCTTACAGATTCAGCCTGGGTAATCAAACATATGAGCACAACTGTGTGTTTTCTAATGTACTCAACAAAAGTAGGTAAATAAAAAAGAAAAAAAGTATTACGTGTTCAAATAGAGTGCTTAGCTTCAGAATAATTATTTTGGGGGAAAAAACTAACAAAACACAGATAATACTTCATGTTTTGATCATATGGGTAGAAGCAAAATCGTGCATTGTAAAAATGCATTATACATAGAAGGTTTTTCCAGAATTTTGAGGTCAACTTCGGGGGTGCGTATTATACATGGGTGCACGTTATACATGAGAAATTACGGTAATACAAATTTCAACAATACAGTGTCAATCAAAATTGAGCATTATAACCGTTGGAAAGATTGAAAAGTTTTATGCTGCTCCTGTATCCATTAGATTGTGCAAGTGGCCATTATGTTGTGGCTGGTCGCTGTTTAATCCCCAGGCTTGATTTTACTTCCCTTTCAGCTTGTTGGTGGCCATTTTTGTCTAGAATGAAACCCATTCCCAAATTGTATGATTCAATACATTAAATAACAAGACATTAAATAATATAATTGATAGGTTTCAAGGGGCCAAAAGTGACCAAAGACAGGGCCAAAATGGACAATATGATTTACACAGTACATTACTGATATAATTAAAGATCCACAAGTTGGAAATTGCAAAATTAGACAAAAATCTCCACCTTTGCGAAGTTTTAATACATTTGCATAGCATAGCTAAAACTGTTTGAGGTGGACACAAATGGTCTACACAGAGCCCAGAAGGATAATGCATGAATCAATACAGTAGAGATGCCTCAAAGTACAAATTGTTGTGAACCAGAAAACTTTGCTCACCCTTGGCACTTTGCGCAGCTTGGCCCCTGCGAGGGCGGCAGCCAGGCCTGAGATGGGGCGGTCCTCTGCAGGAGAGAAGAGGCCAGCGGGAAGGGGAGGTGCTGGGGGAGGTGTCGGGGACCCAAGTGGAGGAGGTTGCCCGGGTGGCGAAGTAGGTGTCCCAGCTGGAGTCAATGTAGGAGGCAAAGGTGGAGGCGGCGGCGGCGGGGGAGGGTGTCCTGATGGCGTGGTGGGGGTGGCGGCCGGCGGGGTGGCCGGGGTGGCGGCCGGCGGGGTGGCCGGGGTGGCGGCCGCAGATGTCACAGTAGAGCTGGGTGGCAGGGGTGGAGGTGGGGGAGGGGTGGGTGTGGGTGTGGGTGTGGTCAACCCCACTGGCTGCACAATGTCTGTTTGTGTTGTGAGGTGGGGGTGGAGAAACAAAGAAATAGTTTAAGGACAAAACTGTGGACCTTTATTTTAAGATGAAAAAAAGGTTTACACATGGTTCATATGGTTAAGCATGTGTAAACAAACTGTGTAGAATAATGATGGGTGAGTCAATCACGATAAAGTGCCTTTGGCGTCCTCATCAGAATCACTCAGTCATCATGAAAATGTAGCAGAATATTTAAACTCTGAGGTCTTATTATAAGTGACCAAAGATTTGCACACATATCATTACAATAATGTCTCTTAAAATGTCTTTCCTTCATTTGATACCATTTGTTTCCCTTTGGATGTACATGATTGTGATGTCCAACACACTGTTTTGCTAACTTCAGTGTGTGTAATGTGTTTTGTTTTGGGGTTTTTTGACATGGTTTTATTGTCGCAACAAGTTATTTGATAAAGTCATTTTGATCATGTATATTCGATTTTTATAATAGTATTGAACATTTTGCACGTGTCCCTGAAATTGCTGTCCACCCTGTCATTTTGGGCGAACTGCCCCTTTGGGGAAAAAAAACAGCTGATGTTTTCAGTGATATCACAACCAGCATTTTGTCTTTGTTCAATGGAGACTGAAACAGTGGCTAGTTGCAGAGTAAGTATTTACACTTTTCATCATATTAGGTGTTTCGTTAGCGTTACATGTCCACACTGTCATAGTGAAATATCAATTTCTATAAAAACCTTTCAGAAATTTGAACTACATGTGTTGAACAGTACACACTCCGCTTGCTAACTGATTCATGTTGCTAAGTGGAGGTTCCACCATGTGCTCATTAAATGCTAACATTAGCCAAAAATGTCCACCCTGTCAGTAAACCTTTCATGATAGGGTGGACATGGTTCATGACAGAAAGGACATTTGCATAGTTTAGGCCACATGCTGATAATGTTACACATATTACAACAGCTATTACAGACATTTTATAACAGTACATCCTACTGTATATATAGTAAAAGTATCCGCAAGCCTCATTTGATCAGGCAAGCCAAGTTTACCGGGACTCCCAATAAAAGTGTTTAAGGGAACATTTTGAATTTCAAGGTATGAGCTCAAAAGGAGCTGAGACAGCATGGAGTTATCGGGAACGTCACGCCGCTGACACAGACAGAAGAAAGTATCTTGAGAAGGAAATGGACAAGTGGGAAAAAAGACAGACAGACTGGAAAGAAGAAAGGTGTCAATGAGCTCAGTGAGAGAGAGAAAAGGGGGAAAAAAAGAAAGAAATGGAGGCTACTCATTTTTGGTGTTTTGCTGCGTGCAGGTAGAGTGGATCAAAACCAGTCTGTTCACCTGTTAATTTCCCCCGACATGGGAAAATGACCTCTGGCATTTTTTGAAATTATTATTATTATTATTATATTTTTTTTTTTTTACATAAATTATTTTTGATTTATTGCAAAATTAGGCCATTCAATGACATTTCACAATGTTATGCCCAAGGTCCACGCTGTCATGTTTCTGTCCTTCTGTTATTTTCATGTTCGAAGAAACTAATTTATTTTCACAAGTTAGCAAACTTTGTGTGATTCCTTTACAAATAAGTAAAGTCCATGACAGGGTTGACATATTTTGCTGTTTGTGTGTACATTGTCTGCTTGTAGTTAATTCATAAAACATGGACATTGGGAAGTCTCAAAGGCACCTCATGGGGATATTGACTCAGGTACATTTTTACTCAAATTTTGCAAACCATTTCCGAAGTCATTTCGGGACTGCATGCAAGAGGGAGAATTTAATCGTTTAATCTACATGCCATGTTAGTGTGTGAAATGCAGTTGTCAGTTGTATGTAGTAAGGCAGGCAGTGCTTGTGAAGTATTGTTCGATATGTGGCGTGAGACCAATATTTCATCACCCAAAGACAAACTGCCCACTGTCAAATATAAGACGGACAAACTTCACAAAACTCATGTTCACAATGACATGGATACAATGAATGCAATTGGTTTCTCAATCTGGATCAACAATTTAGCGCAATTTAAATCACAATCGGCGGCACGGTGGACGACTGGTTAGAGCGTCTGCCTCACAGTTCATAGGACCGGGGTTCAATCCACGGCCCCGCCTGTGTGGAGTTCGCATATTCTACCCGTGCCTGCGTGGGTTTTCTCCGGGCACTCCGGTTTCCTCCCAAAAACATGCATGGTAGGTTAATTGACAACTCTAAATTGCCCGTAGGTTAGAATGTGAGTGCGAACGGTTGTTTGTTTGTATGTGCCCTGCGATTGGCTGGCAACCCGTTCAGGGTGTACCCCGCCTCCTGCCCGATGACAGCTGGGATAGGCTCCAGCGCGCCCGCGACCCGAGTGAGGAGAAGCGGCTCAGAAGACGGATGGATAAATCACAATCAATAAGCTATGTTGGAATGTGAACATGATGACCTTGAGATGATAGCTTAGTCCCTTCCAGCCAATCAGTTCAATGAACTCGGGGTTCAAAGGGCATGAGAACAACTTCTGTGGCTAATGAGAAATAAAAGATCAACGGAGCACTGTGGTTCAAATGGAAAACAAAATACGCCCAGGCAGGGAAATCTGTCAATGTATTGTAAACTGTTATATTTCATTTAATTATCCAATCACCATCAGTTTTATTGTATGGATTTTGCATTTAAAAAAAAAAAAAAAAATCTGTAGCACATTTAAATGTTGAATAACAGAGTCCACATTTACTTTGAGCTTGAAAGCTGTGTATAGCGAGAGGACGTGCTGTGAGGTAAATACGCATTGAGGTCGCAAATGGCGAAACTTAAAAAAAAAAAAAAAAAAAAAAAAAAAAGAATATACTGACGTTTGATTCATAATGTTTAGAACAACATGAGACGAAAAGGAGGCTGTGATTGGAGTGATTTGTATTTTGCATAGATGGCAGGCATGGTGCTCAAAGACCTGACATATTGCCCTTTTAGTGAACTTTCAAGCAACTGGACCTTTACTTTTAAGCAGACACAGACACACGTGGAGCTCTTGGAGAAGACTGACAGCGATGAAAGCATTGAACAACAGCGATAGCTCTTCATAGAGGTCTGGTACGGAAAACGTTACTTGAGAACAAGGTAGCAGATATGATCATGTCTCTTTAAGAATGGTAAAACCTCAGAGATCCGAAAGAATTATTACTGTTAGTGTGTGAGTTGGCAGTGAAAGACAGCAGGGAGAAAGGCAGAAGAAAGTGGACTGAAGGCCTTACCCTGGGACTGGGGCTGATCGGAGGACCCCAAATAGAGTCGGCGGGTTTCTTGGCTTGCTGGTGTGTCTGACTCCCCTGGCCCTGACGGGCCCAGGCCCAGAGGGAGGCTGAGGTGCTCAGTGGAAGCAACTGCAGCAGTGGAGGGCGCTGTGGAGGGAGAGGGCAAACCAGGAGCATGGGATGAGGAGGGGGGAGACGAGACGCACGAAGAAGAATGGGCTGCTGCGAGAGAAGCAAATGGCGGCGGGGTAGGCGGAGGTGGTGGGGTTGGGCAGGCTACGCCAACAGGGTGACTATGTGGCAGGATGGTGACCGGGGATGGTGCGGGAAACATAGGAGGGCCGTTGGGAGATGGTGAGGGGGGCTTCTGGGTAAGCGGGGTGGTGGCCGCGATGGGGATGAGTGGCCGTGGGCCTGCGGCCTTCCCTGGTGGACTGCTTATCATGACCGGTGGTGACGGGGGCAAGGGAGTGAAGTTGTATGCCGAACACACCGCAGACTTGGGCGCGGTGGCAGGGCTGGGGACTGGAGCAGGAGCAGGAGGTGGCGCCTGGGCAAACGCCTGCTGTCTCCTTGGGACAGTGGCGTAGTGGGGAAGGACCGGGTGGAAGGCAGAGCCGAGCGAGGTGGCAAAACGGGAGGCCGAGTGCCTCAGCGGTGGCGTGGGGGGTGTCGTGGATGAGGATAAAAGGACTCCGGGAGCTGGGTAGGTCTGTGTGGATGGAGATGCCGGCGTGGATGATGTCCTGCTATACTCCTGAGGAGTGGGGCTGTACAGAGTGCTTTCGAATGCTAGTTGCACGGACAGACGTGGCGAAAGACAACGACACAGGACAGAAGGGAAGGCACCAACGCAGGAAGGAGGCAGCCATCGTGCACACGACGGAAGGACGACAGGTCAGGAGAGAGAGATGGAAGGAGGGTGGGGGTGGGGGGGAAGAGAATGCAGCAGATGAAGCAGGGAAAGAAAAAAAAAAAAAAAAAAAAAAGAGCACAGAGCTAAACCACAGTTTGATTTCAGGGTATTTACGATATTTCAGTTAGCTGGGCTGATGTGGCATTGTTAGTAGACAGATGCTGAGACAGTGCTGTAGAAAACAGCCTTCTTTTGATTATTTTATTTTATAGATTTGCTGAGAGAGATGACTTTTTAACTGGATCCATCCAAACTTACGTGACTCTTTATATATATATATTTAAAAAAAAATTAAAAGTGAACTAAATCAATGAAAGTACAATTCAAACACATCAAAACAATCAAAACTCAAAAGCACTTTTTCAAAAATACTTTTGCCATGCAACATGACTGTCAAAATGCTGTTTCTGGTTGGAATGGCCACTTCATCTTGAGTACAAAAATCCGTAGAAATTGAGTTTCTTGTGTCGGGGAAAAAAATTGCCTTTGTGGGCAACGTCGCTGCTGGAAAATCTAGTCAAAAAACATCTTCAAATCGCAGTAAAACGGTTTACAAAACTGAGATGCGTGTGAGCCACCACTTACGAGACACCAGAACTGATGTATTCATTGGACTGACTCGCTTTTCTTTTTTTTTTCTTTTTTGCTCCGTGTGATACTTCTCCCAGCAAAATGCTGCGACATCTCATGCCTAGCGACAGTCAGCATTGTATCCTCGCCAACCACATTCAGTCCTCATGCCGACTTCTACTCTCCCTCATCACCATCCCTTACGTTTTTTTTTTCTTATTGTCTTCACTCATCTTCCTTGTAATTATTCACTTCAACCTATCTTTGCCCCTTTCAATCATTTCGCTCCGGGCAGGTCATGTGGCCAAGAAACACCGGCTGGATGAATGAAAATATTTATTTTTGCAAGTACAAAATTAGGCCGTTCCCCTAACATTTTTATATATAGATACCAAAAACCACATTTACGGATGTGCACTAAGCAAGTGTTCAAATGATTGTGTATAGGTTGAGGTTTTATGTTCATTTCTGGACTAAAATAGGGGAAAGAGCTCGATAGATAATGGAATTGCAACCGCAGCAGCTGTACCTACATACTTTATGTACCATACATACTATATTACCTTACCATGCGCGCGCTCACGCTCTCTCTCTCTCTCACACACACACACACACACACACACGCGCGCGATGTGAGTTAAAAGGTGATAAAGAAAGGTTAGTAGCAAAGTATATTAGACCATAGCCTGTCATCATATTCCAAAAAAAGCAGCGTCATTTTGCGCCCTCACCCCACCCCCTGATCGGAAGGATTTAGCAAGCATTCATACTAACGCACATAATCACCCATCAGGGTCTTACCAGCATTTCCCTGATGTATTTTTAGCTCGTGAGTAACACTGCTGAACTGTGTCAGCCTTCATGTGTGGTCATGCGCATATATGCTAATCGGGCGAACATAGCAATCAAAGCGTGCAACAATGCTGCCATCCTTTCTGACCCTGTACTGAATTGTAATTCCCTTCTTTGTATGGCAAAATCAAGCCCGAAGCAATTTCATCTTCAGTTTAGCATGGATAAAAGGCATTGGGTTAGCACCGGGCGGCACGGTGGACGACTGGTTAGAGCGTCTGCCTCACGGTTCTGAGGTCTGGGGTTCAATCCACGGCCCCGCCTGTGTGGAGTTTGCACGTTCTCCCCGTGCCTGCGTGGGTTTTCTCCGGGCGCTCCGGTTTCTTCCCACATACCCAAAACATGCATGCGAGGTTAATTGAAGACTCCAAACTGCCCGGGGGTGGGAATGCGAACGTGAGTGTGAATGCTTGTTTGTTTATATGTGCCCTTGCAATTGGCTGCCGACCAGTTTGGGGTGTAACCCGCCTCCTGCCCGAAGATAGCTGGGACAGGCTCCAGCGCTCCCGCGACCCTTGTGAGGATAAGCGGCTCAGAAAATGGGTGGATGGATGGATGGGTTAGCACTGTACCTTCTGCTGCTCCACTGTAATCTACTTGATGCAAGTGTCAACATTGTAATGTGAACTTTTTGTCTACGGTGCTCTAGTAGGAGTTCTGTATATGATCAAGACACTTATGATACATGGATGTCGATGGCAATGTTGGGCTTTCAATGACTTTTAACAGGAGTTTTATTTACGTCTACCACATCCACACGACAAGACTCAACTCACAATTATACAATTGATACCAGAAACTATGGAACCCACCCCGACTGCTACTACTAGCGGTGGAGGCATTGGCATTTTCGTACTGCAGATAAGTGATATTCCTGCCACCTGGTAGCTGAAAGCAAATAAAAAGTGACTTTTTTTTCCAACTTAGGTACTTTTGAAATCAAGTAATCAGTAAAGTAACTAGGTTCCTTTTTCATGGTAACTGTGGCAACACTGCCTAAGACTTTATAGCCACGAACCCATTTCAGGCACTTATTCAATGGTGACAATGACCCCAAACATCTATGGTGGTCGTGAAATTAAGTTTTCATTGGCTGAATTTGAAATGGATTGATTATGGAACAAATGTCATTGAACTCTACTATTTCTCCTAAAATGGGAGGTCAGGCATTCAGCAAGAATTACACGAGAGCTTAATGGCTACCACAAGACAGAAACTAAAACAAACTGTGCATTTTGTAAAACCATTCTGAACAGTTCAAAGAATACACTGAAAGCCCTATATTGTCGTAATATCCATGCCGCTGGCGAGTGTGATCATGTCTAAACAACTACACAATACCACCTCATACAGTACCACCCATTGTTCCATCACGAGTAGAATTACACAGTATACACACACTTTAATTAAAACCCGGCAAAAAGTCCATGTTGCCTTTACTTGAAAATGTTGCGGTAGCCTGAGGCACCTCGACTAATTGTATATAAACAGTTGAGGAACACACTATGTGGTATCCACGATTGGAATATAATGGTGAGCTCTGATGGAATATGAATTTGGGCAGTTTTGACATCAGATGTTTCTTCAAAGAAGCAAATAGAGTCTCCATAAAATATTGAGCAAATTACAAATCAAGCCATTAATGGACTGAAACACATTCAATAGCAGTTGTATGTATTACAAAGTGGACAGTGTTAGGGAAGGTTCAAGAGCTTATAGAGTAGAAGCATAAAAAGCTGCCATGCCCTAAAAGGTTCATCAATGCAACTTCATATTTATAAATGAGGTTCAGGGAAAATATGGATATCATTGCAACAAAGACTTCAAACCCGATTGCCGGAGTGTGCAATAATTGTGCGGGCCAAAAGCGAAGTGCATCACTCACCGGCATTGGAGATGCGTCTCCCTCTTTCCCAGTCTTGCTGCTCTCTGTCCAACAGCTCTTGCTGCTCCTTCTCCTGCCGCTCTCTCTCCACCTTCTCCCTCTCCGTCCGCTCACGCTCGGCGTGCTCCTGCTGCTCCTGACGTTCCCGCTCCAGTCGCTCCCTCTCAGCCTGCACCTCTCTTTCTCGAAGCTCCCTTTCCTGACGTTCCCGATCTTGACGTTCCCGTTCCTGACGTTCCCTCTCTTGCATCTCTCGCTCCAGGCGCTCCTGTTCCTGACGCTCCCGCTCTTGACATTCGCGTTCCTGGCGCTCCCTTTCTAGCTCTTTCTGCCTTTGCAGCTCCTGGAGCTGCCTGAATGGAGAAGAAAAAAAATACAAAAATGGAAAAGAACCAACAATATACATGAATTTTAATACCATAAGTGACACTAACCAACTAACAGTATAATCAAGGCCAGACTGCATAGTTAAAACATTCACATTCTAATTTAAAAATTTTAAATAAAAAAATCGAAATGTCAGGTGGAAAAAGAAAATGACTGAGTAGAAATAAGTTAATTAGATTGGACCAGGTCTTGACCCCTCTGAACCACAAGTAACTACTGTTGTCATTACATAACACACATTATTATATAACACTTGCTACTGGGCATGGCAGCTATGTTATGCAACCTAAAACTTAGGTACACAGTGAGTTGAAGTCTGCAATTGGCACCTCACTATCCTTGGCTGAACAACAGAAAAGTATACCAAATAAAAGAAAAAAATCGAATTATTTCGAGGATACATGTAGATATTTCAAATGTTTTCATTGCTGTCAGTGGAAGTTATAAGTGGCCGTGTATCTGAGTGCATTTATAGTGTGAAGTTCAAGGTTTGGTCGGTAGGTGTCAGCAGAAGGAAGGTAGAGGAGGCATGCGCCTTTCTACTGGCTCCGTGTCTAATTCGGCGAAACTGTCATCATACTTGTGGAGCTCAGCAGTCCCAAACCACGATGCCCTCTCCACTATACTTCAATGGTGGAATGAGGTTTTGTTTCTCAACACACAGCATTGTGTGGACAGCAGTGGCTTCCTCTGCGGTGTCCTCCATCGGCATCCATTCTTCTTGAATGTTGAACCTGATCATAGATCTGTCAACAGAGATGTGAGCGTGTGACACAGCTTTCTGCAAGCACTGAGCCGACAACCTTGGATTCTTCTTCACCTCATTGAGCTGAGCAATCTGCGCTGTAATGTTGCAGTCATCTTCACAGGATGGTCATTGCGAGGGAGATTAGCAACAGAGTGCTGATTTCTTTTTCCCCACTTGTAGGCAGCCTGTCTTCTGGACTGATGGGCATCAAGGCTTTCAGAGATACTTTTATAATCTCTTCAAGCCCGATGTAAGCCAACGATTGGTAATTGTCGGTACTCTGAGAGCTCTTTTGTGCGAGGCATGGTTCACAACAGGCAATGTTTCTTGAAAACAGAAAATTCAAAAACTGGTGTGCATTCCCCCCCCCACCCCCACCCCCACATCAGGCAGTGAAACTTCATCAACATTATATGACTCCTGACACCGACAAGCTCTTGCAGAAGTCTGTACATATGAACAAAAATTCTACTTTAAGGTTTAACTGCCTGTAGCAATTTGAATCAACAGGAGGCATTTATAGAAATTAATACAAAAATAAATGAATATTTGAACTAGAGGAGCAGACGCAGACTATAAAATGGAAATATTTACTTGTTTATACATTTCAGTGGCTATAGTATAAAATTCATTTTATTGAATAAAAGCAAATGGACAGGATGGGGAGCGTCATTGTCATGCCAAGGTCACAATACAGTCAACCTTACTGGTTTCACTGAAATCTGACTCACTGCGAAAAGTCCACTCATCAGCATAAATATTGCTTAGTTTCAACACAGTTGTTCTGTTTCTCCATCTGTTGTGGCAATGGTGTCACATACATATGATACTAAATCACAATTTCATCACTTAGGGATAGAAAAAACACTGCCCTTAACATTTCTAGCGCAAAGGACCGGTTTCACGTAAAGCATCCAGCGATCCTTTTCTGTACCGCTTATCCCCACTAGGCTCACAAGTGAGCTAGAGCCTATCCTAGCTTACTTTGGGCGAGAGGCCCAATTGTTTAACCATCTTTGTTTGGTGTTATGACGCTCTGCTTGAAGCAAAAACAAGCCCTCAAAACCAATGCACTTGCTAGTACCTGGAGGAAGTACAGGGACCAAGATCCATCAAAGATAGATACAAAGGAATGTTGGAAAGAAGACTATAAAATTTGCAAATTTCATGGCCTCCACGATAATAATAATTCTAGGATTCAGCTACATCTTCCACTTAAGCCCAAACACTTTACCTCAAATAGAAAACGTGTCCAAGTTTCCACTAAGTGGTGCAGTTTGGTTTGGTTTGCATGGTCCCCGACACTATAACCCATTCTGGTTAGTCAAATAAACGTCTTAAAGTACTAACTTGAAATAAATGCACACTACTCTTTTGCAGTCAAGTAAATAAATCTTGTTGGCCACTATTTTGAGGAAATACAGAATTTTTTAATTCAGACTGACCCTGTCACAACTTGAATGGATCATAATAACCATGCATGTACTGTACTATCCCAAATGCAGCCCTATGGGGGGCACAAGCCAGTGCAAACTGTAGGCCGGTCCCAAGCCCGGATAAATGCAGAGGGTTGCGTCAGGAAGGCCGTCCGGCTTAAAACTTTGCCAAACAAATATGAGCGTTCATCCAAAGAATTCCATACCGGATCGGTCGTTGCCCGGGTTAACAACGTCCGCCACCGCCGCTGTCAACCTGCAGGGCGCCGTTGGAACTTCAGCTACTGTGGGTCGAAGTCAAAGAAGAAGAAAAAGATAGAAAGCGGGTTCTTTGGCAGAAAGAGAAGAGGAAAGCACAGAGCCTAGAACTGAATGTGGGGACTTTGAATGTTGGGACTATGACAGGAAAATCTCAGGAGTTGGTTGACATGATGATTAGGAGAAAGGTTGATATATTGTGTGTCCAGGAGACCAGGTGGAAAGGCAGTAAGGTGAGAAGTTTAGGGGCAGGGTTTAAATAATTTTACCATGGTGGAGATGGGAAGAGAAATGGAGTCGGGGTGATTTTCAAAGAAGAGTTGGCTAAGAATGTCTTGGAGGTGAAACGAGTATCAGATCGAGTGATGAGCCTGAAACTTGAAATTGAGGGTGTTATGTATAATGTGATTAGTGGCTATGCCCCACAGGTAGGATGTGACCTAGAGGTGAAAGAGAAATTCTGGAAGGAGATAGAGGAAGTAGTTCTGAGCATCCCGGACAGAGAGAGAGTCGTGATTGGTGCAGATTGTAATGGACATGCTGGTGTAGGAAATAGGGGTGAAGAAGAAGTGATGGGTCAGTACGGCATCCAGGAAAGGAACTTGGAGGGACAGATGGTGGTAGACTTTACAAAAAAGATGCAAATGGCTAGAGTGAACACTTTTTTCCAGAAGAGGCAGGAACGTAGGGTGACCTACAAGAGCGGAAGTAGAAGCACGCAGGTGGATTACATCTTGTGCAGACGATGTCATCTGAAGAAGGTTACCGACTACAAGGTTGTGGTAGGGGGAGAGTGTGGCTAGACAGCATAGGATGGTGGTGTGTAAGATGACTCTGGTGGTGGGGAGGAAGATTAGGAAGACAAAGGCAGAGCAGAGAACCATGTGGTGGAAGCTGAGACAGGAAGAGTGTTGTGCAGCTTTTCGGGAAGAGGTGAGACAGGCTCTCGGTGGACAGGAGGAGCTCCCAGAAGACTGGACCGCTGCAGCCAATGTGATCAGAGAGGCGGGCAGGAGAGTACTTGGTGTATCTTCTGGCAGGAAAGGAGAGAAGGAGACTTGGTGGTGGAACCTCACAGTACAGGAAATCATACAAGGAAAAAGGTTAGCTAAGAAGAAGTGGGACACTGAGAGGATCGAGGAGAGGTGAAAGGAATACATTGTGATGCGACATAGAGCAAAGGTAGACGTGGCAAAAGGCCAAACAAGAGGCATGTATGGCAGGTTGGACACTAAAGAAGGAGAAAAGGATCTATACAGACCAAAGAATTCCATACCAGATCAGTCATGGCCCGGGTTAACAACGTCCGCCCCCGGCACCGTTAACCTGCAGGGCGCCACTGGAAATTCAGCTACTGTGGGTCGAAGACAAAGGAGAGGTGGAAAGCACAGAGCCTAGAATTTAATGTGTAGACTTTGAATGTTGGGACTATGACAGGAAAATGTCGGGAGTTGGTTGACATGATGATTAGGAGAAAGGTTGATATATTGTGTGTCCAGGAAACCAGGTGGAAAGGCAGTAAGGCCAGAAGTTTAGGGGCAGGGTTTAAATTATTTTACCATGGTGGAGATGGGAAGAGAAATGGAGCCGGGGTTATTTTAAAAGAAGAGTTAGCGAAGAATGTCTTAGAGGTGAAAAGAGTATCAGATCGCGTGATGAGGCTGAAACTTGAAATTGAGGGTGTTATGCATAATGTGATTAGCGGCTATGCCCAACAGGTAGGATGTGACCTAGAGGTAAGAGAGAAATTCTGGAAGGAGCTAGATGAAGTACGTAGTTCTGAGCATCCCAGACAAAGAAAGAGTCGTGATTGGTGCAGATTGTAATGGACATGCTGGTGAACGAAACAGCGGTGATGAAAAAGTGATGGGCAAGTACGACATCCAGGAAAGGAACTTGGAGGGACAGATGGTGGTAGACTTTGCAAAAAGGATGGAAATGGCTGGAGTGAACACCTTTTTCCAGAAGAGGCAGGAACATAAAGTGACCTTCAAGAGCGGAGGTAGAAGCAGGCAGGTGGATTACATCTTGTGCAGATGATGTAATCTGAAGGTTACAGACTGTAAGGTAGTGGTAGAGAAGAGTGTTGCTAGACAGCATAGGATGGTGGTGTGTAACATGACTCTGGTGGTGGGGAGGAAGATTAGGAAGACATGCAGAGCAGAGAACCACGTGTTGAAAACTGAGAAAGGAAGAGTGTTGTGTGGCTTTTCGGGAAGAGGTGAGACAGGTTCTCGGTGGACGGGAGGAGCTTCCTGAAGACTGGACCACTACAGCCAAGGTGATGAGAGAAACAGGCAGGAGAGTACTTGGTGTATCTTCTGGCAAAAAAGGAGAGGAGACTTGGTGGCGGAACCTCAAAGTACAGGAAGTCATACAAGAAAAGAGGTTAGCTAAGAAGAAGTGGGATCGAGGAGAAGAGAAAGGAATACATGGAGATGCGACGTAGGGCAAAGGTAGAGGTGGAAAAAGCCATATGATGACGTATGCCAGGTTGGACACTAAAGGAGGAGAAAATTATCTATACAGGCTGGTCAGACAGAGGGATAGAGATGGGAAGGATGTGCAGCAGATGAGGGCGATTAAGGATAGAGATGGAAATGTGTTGACTGGTGCCAGCAGTGTGCTGGATAGATGGAAAGAATACTTTGAGGAGTTGATGAATGAGGAAAATGAGAGAGAAGGAAGAGTAGAGGAGGCAAGTGGGGTGGACCAGGAAGTGGCACTGATTAGTAAGGGGGAAGTTAGAAAGGCATTAAAGAGGATGAAAAATGGAAAGGCAGTTGGTCCTGATGGCATTCCTGTGGAGGTATGGAAGAATTTAGAAGAGGTGGCTGTGGAGGTTTTGACCAGCTTGTTCAATAGAATTCTAGAATTATTTTAAGAACAGAGGTGATGTGCAGAGCTGTGCGAACTATAGAGGAATAAAGTTGACGAGCCACACAATAAAGTTATGGGAAAGAGTAGTGGAGGCTAGACTCAGGACAGAAGTGAGTATTTGCGAGCCTGAGCCCCTTCCTGTTTGCATTGGTGATGGATAGGCTGACAGATGAGGTTAGACTGGAATCCCCATGGAACATGATGTTCGCAGACGACATTGTGATCGCAGATTATCGCACTACTCGTCCCTTTAAACTGCTTAAATTTCTTGAATTTGAATTGCTAGAGGACTCTGCATTATTTGCACAACTGTCATTGTGTCAGCATTACCGATAACCTTTCTTTGCTCAGTGACTCTCTGTAGTGTGTTTTGACATTTTTAAGTGTCCAAAGTATTTTTGTTGTCAAAATTGATGTCTGTTGTGGTACTAGAGCGGCTCCAACTACCGGAGACAAATTTCTTGTGTGTTTTTGGCATACTTGGCAAATAAAGACGATTCTGATTAACATCCATCCATCCATCCATCCATTTTCTTTACCGCTTATCCTCACAAGGGTCACCTATCCCAGCTCATGCAAAGAAATAACATCGTAATAGACGTTTGACCAAACTTCAGAGCAACTGGCTCTGAAGTTTACAGCCATACTTTCATGAAGTATCTCTCAGATTTCAATTGTTTCTGCATCAGTGTCAGAGGTTTGCTTGGGAGTCATCTAAATACATTTCATGGGCCAATAAAGTATATTGGGCAACCTGGCCATTCCAACAACAAGAAATGAAATGGGATCAGTCATCCATTCCAGTCATTGCAAAGGTTTTTGATGGGGATGATTATAGTCAGGGCTTTGTATGAGCTAGTAAAGCTCACTTTATCAGTTTTCCACAGAGATGTCAAAAGTACTGGTATTCAGTACTTATGTAAAAGTACTGATACTTGTGCAAAAAGCAACTCTGGTAAAAGTACTGAAGGCACTCCTTTAAGTATAAAAGTACACACTTCTAAATGTACTTAATAGGCTTTACACGTTCAGCATTTTTGGGGCCGATCACCGATCAATGAGTTTCAAAAACCGATCCAATCACAAGATGGAGGAATGTACATTTAAATGACCTGTTCATTTACTGTATACACTTGTGTACTTAATTGCGCAGAAAAATATATTTCCAAATCAATAATGTATATTTGTTCCTCTATTTATGCCAGTGAGGCATAGTGACAGACAGAACAAATGAATTATCTTCTGTTAGATGGCAGGAAGTAAATACAGTAATTAATGTATCCACCTTTTGTGACATTTTTGTTTGTTGGTGTCCCGTGAGATCTTTCAATTGTAAAACATGTTCCTTGGCTCCATAAGGTTGGAAATCACTGCTCGAGTCAGATCGTGTATTCTAATCAGTCAGGTCAAACCAACATTACATGACAGAAATAATGGGTGCTAACTTACTGTAATTCAATTAATTTATTTGTAATTAAATGACTTCACTCATACCGAAACTTTAGAGCATGAGTCGGACAGAACGGCGGCATGTTTACGTCCAACCGTTGGTGGTACCGCTAGCTTGAAGTGTGAAACAGTACTACGTCAAAAGACGCGCGACAATGCTAAAAATAAACTGGCTTTTGGATTCAAATATACTGTGCACGCTGCGATGCGGAGTTAATGTCTTTTGCGCGAGCCGATCAATGACGTCATTGATCGGATCGGTGAAAAAAATATATATATTTAAATTAATTAATTACATTAATTTAAAAAACATTACAGCCCATCAGCATAAAATGTTAAATATCGGCCAATACCAATCAGCCGATAAAAATCGGTGTAAAGTCTAGTACTTAAGTAAAAAAGTTAAAAGTAAATTGACATGTTTCAACCCAAGAATAAAATATATATAGTGAGATTTTTGTATCCGCCAGATGATTGGCATGCTTTCTCTGGGGGCCACAATGGACAAAGCAAACAAAAATAAAACGGTACCGTAGGCTTTAAATGAAAAGACGAGAATGTTTTTGTCCTGTTGAAATAAAGTTATATACAGTAAAATTATACTCTTAACAGTAAAAAAAGGAAAAAGCTACATTTATTTCTAACACTTATTTGTCCACTGCCAGACAGGGAGCGGGGGAGGTTACGGTTTTGTTTTGGCAGTGGGCAAATAAAAGTGTAAAATTAATGCTCAAACGAGACAAAATTTGCTGCCAGCAAGCTAGACTTCAACAAGCTAGCTTTCTCAAAAACTACAGTAACTGGTTCATTCATTGCGGGCACTTTAGAAAAAAGTGAAAAAATATATATATAAATTATTATTAATAAAGGTATTCTTATCTGAAAGGTTATTCCCAGTTCGGAGTTCCCTTGTTGTGATTGTATGACGTGTGTGCAACCGTACGCAGCAAAACGTGCAGCCATCCTTGTTATTTTGGTTTACACAAACATGGAATGCAGAAACATGTTACCCCCACTAGCTTCGCTATATGGAATGCGATGATACTTTGCCCCCACTAGCTTAGTGTCACCGTAGGCAGGCGGCTAAAGGGGAGTGTCGTAGCTACGATGTCTACAATGCGCTTGGCTTGCTTAAGTCGGGTTTCCGGTTTTTCGGAATTTTTACTACTTACTAGTGCTTTTTACGTTGCGTCATCGTTAACTTTAGGTTTGAAAAGTAACAAGATCATTTGAAAAATGTAAGGAATAGAAAGTACAGGTATTTGTGTTTAAAAAGTAAAAGTAAAAAGTCGCCAGAAAAATAAATACTCAAGTAAAGTACAGATACCTGAAAAATCTACTTAAGGACAGTAACAAAATACAAGTACTTTGTTACTTCCCACCTGTGGTTTTCCATGTAAAACCGATCCCACTATGCCTTCATATACTGGGGTACAGCCATGGTGGAATGGAATGGAACGAAAAGGGGCCTTCCTTAAACTATTCCTCCTTTTCCTAAATAGGAAATATAGAATTGTCTTAGTTTGGTATGCTGAAAAGTTCAAATTCAGGGAAAGCGAAGAGTTCTTTGCCCCTTCCCTGATTGACCTAAATACTTTTGTCAAGATGAAAAAAAAAAAAAAAAAAAAAAAAAAAGAAGAGCGAAAATCCCCAAATTAATTTCCTTTCCCTGGATGTCCCTTTGCAACTTGGTGGGAAATATCAGAGGATTTAAAGCTATGAAAAGCCCTCCGCTCTGTTTAACTGGCGTCTCACTTGCCCCCTTGACAAGAGTTGCCGAGGAAACCCAACGGTTGCCAAGGGAGCATGGGTGGCGGTGTGGTCTGAATTGTTACGTGTACATACATGCAACTAGCAAACGTACGTTTCTTTCCTCTTTGCAGCAACTTACTATAAACCCTTTCGATGACCACAAACGTACCTGATACTGTATATGTACTGTCAGATTTTTTTGTTTGTTTGGGTACAGTGGAACTTGGGGTTCCGAATTTAATTTGTTCCGTGACCGAGGTAAGGTTTCCCACGGAAATGCAATTAATCTGATCCAGTCGTAGAAAAACTTCATATTAACCTCATGTTGATCATTGTGTGGTTAAGAATAAATACTGTGCAATATAGAAATAGGTGTAAACACAATTTATCCTGATGAAATTGCAGTGGGTTCGCGAACAAATCACTGTACAGTCTCTTAGCCTTTGCAGGTACAGTAATGTTTACGTTCACTGCGGTTACTGCTAGCTATCACCTCCCACAATAAATTGTAGCTTTTGCATTGCATTGTGGGATGTGGCTGCCATTTTAGGCGAAAAAAAACAAAGATACCTGAATCACGGAGCCAATGATGTTAATGAGGCACGAAAAAAAGCACAATGTTCTGAGCCTTTCATTGGCCATGCCAAGATTGTACGGAAACTGAAAACAGTGTATAAACTGTGGTGTTTTTTCTTTAAATATTCATCAACCGAATTTTTCGTAAACCAAGGTTCCACTGTATCACATTCTTAAAAAGTGAAACATTATTACATCATTTAATCTCCGCAATGTACTACATTGATACGATACAGTGGATTGGAACAAGCCCCTTCTTTTCGGTTTAAAATAAAAAAAAAATAAAAAGTCAGAATTATAACCAAACCGCTCAGACTTTTGTGTTAGTGTATCATAATCATTCATATAGTTTGTTGAATATAAATAAATAAAAAATAACTGTTTAAACTCTGACAAAAAAAAAAAAAAAAAAAAAAAGTGTTTTGAAATCGAATACCAAATCGCTTTTGCAATATTGGAGGGAAACACAACACGGAGCAAGTATAGCAGGTGACACTGTTACTCATAGCAGGTGACATTTGCTTTCAAGGTATGTTATCTGTGTGTGATCCATTAGGCATCGTCCCATTCTACAAGATGAGCGTAGAATGATATCTGAACCTCTTTTCAGCAAAATTCTAACAAAAGTAACAAAGTCAACAAAAGAAAATTGTCATTTGCATTTGCTAAAGTGTTCAATGGGCCTGACGACTTGTAACATGAAACGGAACTGCAGAGCAATGATGAGCTCAAAGCTAGATCGGTACAACAACCTCCCTCTGCTCTGTAGAACATATTTTATGCCTCAGGGTTTTTCCCGTGTTGAAGAGACATGCATCCGTTGCCGGGGATAACACAACGTTGTGCGTAGTTGTTTCAAGACACTCGCAAAATCTCAGGATATACTGACTCAAACTGGTAAAACCAGGTGCAAATACACTATATCATCAGTACCAGATGAAATAAGACACCCCACCAAGGCAGGCAATTTCAGCCATTACATTGGGGAACTTCATGTGAGATGTGTTCCATAATTTAATATGGCACGTGAAGGATGTTCTAAAAATATTAAATGGCCCTTGACAGGAATATGGCTCCCTCACCCTCCTGTAAAGGTGGAACTTATAGCATCGGCTTTCAGAACGCTCTTAGCTCAGTGTTACGAATGAAGTGATTGGCATGTGTATTATCAAACGGCACAGCACACACGAGACATTTCATATCAAGAGACAAAAAAAATAAATAAAATCATCATACATTACTTATAGGATTTTTTTTCACTGATTGTTGTTTATGTTCAAAATTACCCCGCTACGCAGACTATTGAAATTCTGCCGGGCATTGTCATGTGAGGACAAATACGAGGCATTTAACTTTCCCCAGAAAACTAGAGTTCTGCTATTTTAATGTTTGCAGCAGCATAATTCACCACATGTTCTAATAATAAAAGATTCACTTGTTGCTTCAGTTGAGTCTGTGTAGTGCACATGAGCTCACTCAGTAACAGTCGTCTGCTGTGCAGACACCTGGCGAGAAAGCATCCAGAATGCTTGCGATAACAATTAGAATGTGTCACAATTCTAAAAACAGTCCAAAAAAGGGACTGCAAACGTGTGCATCTGCTTCAGTCCCGAGTCTGAACTTTGGTTGAAGTGAGCGTGCAGTAATAAAAAGAACAACAATAACATCAGCGATGGAAAGTTGAGCAACATCCAACGAGATCGCCACTATAGCAACTTGCCCATCCCTAGTAGATCATCTGGAGCTGGGGTCATGAACATTGCGTCCGTTGGGCAACGGGTAGCCACCAAGGAGCAAATGATTCGCCCGCGGGCCTGTTCTAAAGCTAGCTCACAAATTGATGGGACACTGTCATTTCCTAAGAATGTTGTAGAAGTGGTGGTTTTAAAATGTAAACACAGATTTATTGATCCAAAGTGTATTGATCTATTTCCTACCTTGTTTCCATCAGCAGTGATATTGGGAGAGGCTTCATTCGTGTTCATGCATATCATATGATACTTGTATACATAAAGTCACTCAAAGCAGGCTCTTGTTCTTTGCCTTTGATCCTGGACACCCACTTTTGGACTGTGCTGCAGCTTCCCCATGCACACACACACACAAAGACGTCATTTCCAAAATGGACGACAGGAAGAGGACAGGCTTCAACTTTATTTTAAATTAACCTTCAAACAAGTATTTAAACTACAAACCGTGAACGTTTCTGAAAAAAAAAAAAAAAAAATCATCTATTAATAGGTTAAATTACATTGGGCTCATTGCTTTTTGACTGGCCTTTGTACATCTGGTTGTTTGGAATTTATTGTTTATTAATTGTGTCACAAGAGGGGGGGGGGGTAGGGAAATGCTAATTTGATATTTATAATGTACTGGAGTGTTAGATTGTAGAGTTATGTCATCTCCTTGTTTTGCCACAAGTAGCGACGATGCTAAATCTTCCGCGACACCGAAGTCTGGCAGAATCTGTTGGCCAGCTGGAATTGTTGGCTTGCCTGGTTGGCTCAGAGAAGCAGGAAATGTTAACTGAATGGATATGAGCGCAGATGGACCATATGGACTGACTTCAGTCCAAGAATTTCGTCAGTATACTATACACAGACACTCTCCCTCTCTCTCTCTCTCTCTCTCTCCATGTGGTGCGTGCTCTACTAACGAAACATCCTAAATGTTATCCAAGCCACAAGCAAACACATTGTAGTTCGAGTAATAGTATGTGTGTTCATGTCTGACTGGCTTTTGAGAATATCTGCCAATGTCAACATGTGTTACAGACACTGTTCCATTTGTAGCAGCATGTCCCAGCAGCTAAATGCTAGCAGTTAACCGAAAATAATGTTACCATATGAACATTCAACATAGTTGTTGTTTGTTTTGTTTTTGTTTTTTAAATAAGGTCTTCTTGTTCTCTTTCATTCAACACATTTACACTCCCCCTCACAATAGGCTTGCTAACCCCGACACACTCCCACGTGCTGCACAGCTATTTATACCACAGCCTATTATTTGCAGCGTATGTCTTTTTACTGAGGGTAGCGCCCTGCAACTCGATGAAAGTGGTTTATCTTTCCGCTCCCAGCCTTTCGTTAATGTGCTCATATATGAGATATACATGTCCGTCAGACATTCAGTCACCTTGGAGGGTCAAGACGAATCATCTTCTGCCACCACCGATGTCTCGGCGGGGGAAGCTGGGTGAGGGGAGTGGAGGAATTGTCCCTTTTTTCTTGTCTTCTTCTCACAAAGCTCATACTGTTGTTGTATTCTTTGCTCTGTACTCTGTCGCCTCTCAAACCTCATCTTGTCTGACGGATTTTCAGTGAAAATTAACAACACGAACTGCAACAGAGGGAATGCATCAAACTCTCCTGTTGCTGCAAAACTATTCGGTCATGCTAAGGCATGGGGTGGGGTGGGATGGTTCATTAACGTGCATTTTGATGTCTCGGTTATGGTGGCCCTGAAGTGCAAAAAACAACAGCAAATCAAAAAACATACCTGCAAATAACTAATCACAGCAACACATTACGAAACAAACCAGCAAATCAAAAATCACAAGAGCAAATGAAAAAAAATGAAATGAAGCTACTGGAAAAGGTAGGTACTGGTGAGGGAGATCAGACTTATTGGAGATTGGATGAGACGTACGACTTGATTGGACGATGCCATCTGTGCAGCCCAACCTTTATATTCACGTGTTGTCAGCGTGCACGTACTTATTTGAATGCCGTGGCTGATGTACGGGACGAAACCCCACTCCCCAATCCTTAAAAGAGTGCCGGCTGCTGAGTTAGCGGTCCGGGCAATCGCCTCCCAATACATGACGCGGTGGACGCTTGAGTTCGAACCCCGGTGTGGTTGACCGCACAGGAAGTGTCGCCGCAGTTACGTAACACCAGAACACAACACAGAGGCACAAAATCAGACGGGTTACCTATGTCCCGAGTCCTTATATTCTTGGACAGTGGCGGCTACGTTTGAATCAATGATGTCATGCTCATTTCAAAAATCATGCCAGACGCAGAATAACTTCATGGTCAAAGCGTCCAATCAAGTCACCCCTCTTGTCAGCAATGAGTCTTATCTCCCCCACCACTGCCTACCTCTTCCGTTAGCTTAATTCCATTTTATTTTTTCATTTGTAGTTGTGATTTTTCATTTTCTGTTGTCTTGAGTCATGTGTTGTTGTTGTTGTGATTATTTTTTTTAATGAAGTTATTTGCTGCCATTTTATTTGTCATTGTGTTTGGTTACTTGGTGCTGTGTTTTGCACTTCAGGGCGACTGTACTCGGTTTGATGTTTTGCGCGAGTGAAATACATTTGTCGACGACCGGGGGGTGGGGGTGGGGGTTGGAGTGGAGGGAGTTTGATGCCCACCATAGCCCATTTGGATGCTCCCCCAGTTGGATGCCCGATGCCAAAATCTGTCGATTGTTGTTGAAAATGTTCGTTGGTTCCAGCTACTTTTCCGTTTTAAAGAAGCAAAGGGCAAAAGAGCACACTGCCCATGTGTATATGCTCCACTTTCTTCCCCTGTCACTATTCTATTTTCCTCATTCTACTCCTCTGTGCATCCTTTACTCACTCTGCCACGATAGCTGATTACTGATGTGTCCATCAGCAGATGAAATCAGCAACTGAGCGATAATGCGCATGTAATTCTATGCGTGCCTGTGTGCGTGTGTGAGAAAAAAGAGGGAATCGAAAGCAGCCGGTATCATGAGGAACACGTACTTTAAATTCCTGGCAGTTCGCCTAAAGGAAAAATGTCAAACTATTGACTCACACATGAAGAATGCATTACTACTTAGACATGTCATAGTATTGTTTTAGTAATAGCTATGATTCGGTTTACATGGTGGAAACCAGACCTCTTATACTTTGTAGTTGTTAGTGTAAACCTTACATTTCATTGAGATGAGATCATTTGATGACTGATGAGCACGGCAATATTGGGCCAAGTGTCATACGCCGCCTATGGGCTGTGAGTTTTTTTTGTGTTTTTTTTTTTTAAATGTCATTTCAACATCGAACACAATCTAAACACATTTTAACGAGAAATACTTCAGCAGCATTCTGTATGAAGACGCTTTGTTGATGCTGTGTTTCAACAGTTTCAGGAATGTTTCAGTTTCAAATGTTTTCTACTCGCTCACAAACACCACTGAAAACCTAAAGATGATGATAATGGATATTTGAAGAATTGTGTCAATTGTGTGGAATTGATTAATCATTTCGTGACGCAAAGTACCAAGGAGTGCGGGTCAGTGTCACTGATTTCTGCTATGGCAAAAAAAAAGAAGTTCCGAATAACCTTTTCAAAATAATTGCATTCACAGTCAATCCAGAAAATGGGGTCAAATGCCCATGGGAAGGACTATAGCAAGGTTTTTTGATAGATTGGGTAATGTGTAACCCTGATATCCACAGGGAGTCATGCCCTTTTGGCACACTCAGTGTGAGTTACAAGTTCTAACCTTTGGCTGGGTATCCATGGTCACTATAGTATGAATTTGGAAAACAAGGAAAGCTAAGAAGACAAAAAGAACAAGGGACCAATGTCTGAGGTGTGTGCTCCTTACCTTCTTCGGAGGTCAATTTCTTCTGGTGTGGGGCCATTCTGAACATGGGGGGACTGCCTGGGCAATGTGGGACCTGTATGTGGCAAAACACAGATGAACGAAGATACAGTATTCAAGCTGTGTCACTAAAGTCCGGGACTGGCGTCACAACAGATGTATTACGACGTTGACAACTTCAACCAGCACTTCTACAAAGAGATCCTACACCATTTGCATTGTTCAGTGCGCGAGAAGAGGCGAGCGAGAGCTGTGGCAAGACGACGTGTGCCTGGTTCACCATGACCTGCTCACAATGCACTGAGCATCCGACAGTTCCCGACTGAGGGAAAACATCATTGTGCTAGAGCAACCTCCCTACTCACTTCGACCTGGCTCTGTGGGATTCTGCGGCTGATCCCAGAAGAATCCTTCCAGGAGGTGCATGAAGGCATGGAACAAAAGGGTGTAAAAGTGCGTTAAACTCCAGGGAGATTATTTTGAAGGGGAAAACTTGTACGTTGTATTGTGGATTTGAAATACGTCTTTGGTGACACCAGTCCTAGAACCTGACACATCTCGTACTGTATACTTTATGTCTGAAGAGCCGCTTCCGAAAATGTTAACGTTTTATTAGTTCTTCTGTGAAAGAAATGTACATTGTCATTGTTGCAGAAAGAATAAAAAGCTTAGTTCACTTTTTTTTTTTTTGTCTTGTGCATGAAGCGGCTACATCCAATTGTTTTCTTAAACCAATGATGTGGAATGCCAAAAGGGACTACATCCTAAATGTGTACAATTTAATTGCCAAAAAGCGCATAAACCGACAAAAAAAAAAAAAAAAAAGTAGCAATCAGTTGACTAGTGATATTTTAATAATGAGCAGCACTGACGTAAACGCAATTTCCAATCTATCACGATGTAGTTGATGATAGAAATATATGTATGAAATAATAGCCAATGTTACCACAACTCACTTAAGAAATAAACAGAAACATCGGCCATGCGGCTTTCTCTCCATCCACCAGAAAATCCTCTTCCACTGCTTGTACAGCACGTGTGTAATCGTGTTGCGGTCTGTCCTTCGAGAGATTGTGCGCTAATGACATGGACGGGAGACACGTTCGTTATGTCACGTTACGTTATGTTATGCCATATTATTGTGGGCGGCGTGGAGCTGAGGGTACAAGTACGCCCTGCAACCGGACGGTTGGCGGTTCATACGACACACTTAGCGCACATTGCCTGTGAATAAATGTGGTTGAGCGTTTGGTGGTGGTCGGAGGGGGCGTAGGTGCAGAATGACAGCCACGCTTCCATCAGACTGCCCCAGGGCAGCTGTGGCTACATAAAGTAGCTTACCAGCACCAGGGTGTGAATGAATAATGTGTGAAATTGTCTCTTTGTGCGTCTAAAAAAAAAAAAGCGCTATATAAGTGTAATGCATTATTATTATTATTATTACAGTCTCAGAACGCAGAACAGTAATGTAAATCATAAGGATGAAAGGTCTTTAATTTTCTGGCGAATGTACTGCAGAAATCTGAATTGATTTCCCATATGGTCAAAGAGACTTAACGTTGTGAAGACTTAAATAATGTAACAATACAATAAAGTAACAAATGCTAATGCGGTGTCCACAACCTATCTTCCGATCCCAGATCACATCGGTAGACAAAGTGAACCAACACAGATCCTCAGTTCCCTTCTTTGTTCGACAGTGCGTGTACATACATGAAGGCAGCAGTAGTGTGGGCCTCTTCTGGCAGCAAACATAGCTCCACAGTCCATGTGGGGTCGTGTCTGACCCATTGCTAGGTCTCCGTGCAATTTCCATCCCGCTGCTGCTAGCGCCCCTCACAAGCCCAGCAGCTCCAGTACATTCCTGGGAGCTCACATGCAAAACCATAGCTGAGCCGTCTATTTCCCGTGTGGCTCAACTCTGCTTGACCTCAAGTTCCCTGTCCCCAAAATATGGACTGTTTATATATTTAAAAAAAAAAAAAAAAAAATAATAATAATAATAGATCTCTTCATTGATGATCAAGCCTTCCTCTGTTACAAAATACTGCCATGGGTCTACATTGCTGTGCAGTCAGATGCCTCCATCCCGTTTGTGGGCTACTAAAGATGATGCACAAATGCTGGGTGTGGTTACTCTGTGCTGCTGCCCCAAGAGAGTACAGTTGATGGAAACAAAAGGGAGAGGAGAAAGATGCAAGGAGATTACGTGGGATGTATTTACATATCTGGAGAAGAGAGAGCTGAGAGTAAAACGGAGATGACAGCTTACAAAGGGGGACGGTAAGAACAAGGGATAGAGATCGAGGGAAAGGGAAACAAGGGGGAAGGACTTGATGGGTCGGTACTTCCTGGATACAATCTATTTTTCATAAACGGGATACAGAATGGGAAGGATGCATAGCTAATGTCCCTGGAATTGAAACTATTCTGCTTGGATCATGAAACAAACAGACAAGCATGACATAAAGCCAGCATAACAAGGACGAAATAATACGGTAATAATATAGAGTGGAACTTCCAAAGTTGCAGTCCGTTCTGGTCGGCGTCCGATTTGTTCACGTTTCAATACATTTTCATCCATCCATCCATTTTCTCATGGAAAAAATTAGATGTGTTAAAAAAAATAAATCGGTTTTACAGTCAAATGGTCAAACAAAGTTAAAAGATAAAACATGAACTTAAACTTAAAATCAACTAAATAAAGCAGGCTGTAATAGCAGCAAGACATTTGGTAGTTAGAAAACGAGTGTAAGCACTAAAGATATTAATTTAATTAGAATATTATTATAATATATTATTATTAATTAATATTATGATATCTCGAGTGTTGTCATTCACAGTGATAGTTTTTGTTCACCTTTTGAGGCATTTTTAAATAGATTACACTACCATCACCTACTAATATTTGCCTCACAGACCATCCAGAAATCATTCAGAGCTTTAATGCTTTACTGTGGAGATTTTGAGTGACCGCAAAGTGGAAAAATAACATATTAATGGGAAAACATTTTTTTAACAAGAATGAGGAGTTTAAATCTGAATTGCCCTTTTTATACCCATATTTGAACCGCCACGCCGGGGTTTTCTGAGAAGTCTATCAAGCATAACAAGCGTTGCCCCGGTTAACCTTGAACAAGTAACTTAGTTACTTTGCTGATGACTTGATTTCAAAAGTAACTAAGTGAGGAAAAAAGTAACTTTGTAGTTACTTTCGGCAGCTGCCAAATGGCAAGGAATATCACTTATCCGCAGTACAAAAAAAGCATTAGCTTAACCGCACCCGTTACTTTGTAATGTACGCCACACAAGTTACAGAATGTCATCAACATGAAGCAATAGCTTAAATATTAGTGTCGTCGAAGCCACATTAAATCAGCGACTTCGTGTGGACTTGACATGCCAACACAATACAGTAAGTTCCTAAACATAAACAAGCACACCTTTCTCAGTACACTGCCGATTGTGGTCCATGAAAGCTACTGTGTGCGTACACTGTTATTACATACAGTATACATTGCTGAATAACCAGTTTTGAAATCAGAAGCCTATAAAAACTTCTTTTTTTTTTTTTTTTTTCCCAACTATCAAATTGATCAAATATCAGAAAAAAATGCTTGCAAATATCTCAATGGTATTACACCAGAACACAATGAGCAATTTGGATTTGCTTTCATAGGCCACATAAAATGATGTGGCGGGCCGGATCTGACTCGGACTCTTTTTACAATTGTTTGCATTGTGTGTGTTGGTGTGTGTCTGTTTAAAATCATCTCAGTAACCTAAACACCTCCTGTATGCTGTGGAAGATGAAAAAGATGAAAAAGAAGAAAAAGATGCTTCAATGGGAAAACGGTTTCAGAATAGAACGTATTTTGAATCACCTCTGCAAGGCAGCAACTAAAACAGGGGGACACCAAGATGGTAGCCCCCAAGGGCCACATGAGTAACCTGCGGGCTGTTCTATAAAGAGCTGCTATTAAAAAAAAATTCAAATTAAAAAAAAAAGCTACCGCCACTTCCCATCACCACTGAATCCAACTTTATTTGTTGCCATTCCTTTTATATTTAAAAACATCCGCTGCTGTAACTCGGGAAATGAAAAACCGAAGAGTTCAAAGGTCACTTTTTTTTTTTTTTGCGCATGACCAAACAATAGCATTTGTGGAGACGAGCTATAGAATGACGATGAGAAGATTTCCCGCCAAATATTTGGAGCAAATTTGTCATTTCAGAGGTGTGTATGGAACTGGTAAACCTCAGCATTAATCAATATCCAAGAAGTAGCTATCATTTTCCAAAAGGTTGGTGACTCCCGCAGTACAACGTAGCGTATATGGGTTTGGATTAAAAACTCAATTAATTTCGGGGAAAAGAATAAGTCGGAAGCGACGCTTGCGTTACTTCCGGTTGAGCGTGATTTTAAGTTTAAGCGTTCAAATCAAATCATTTTATCTCGAAAAGGGCCACCACGTCTCTTTTTTCAATGTGTAAAACTTCAGGACAAAGTGACGAAAACGTCTGTGTCTCGTAATCTGAAGGTTGCCACAGGAATTAGATAAGAGTTCTTGACCACCAGGAGGTCTTTTGTCAAACCCTAAACACACACAAATGATACAGGCAGTGACATTTTATAGAACATTTCATGAGATCTACCAGCGGATCTACAGGGGAACAATGCAGGGGAAAAGCAAAGCAAAGGACAGACAAAGATTGGTAGGAGGAGGCTGAACTTCTGATGTGAGGGCGGAATGAGCGTGCGATGACATTGGCTAGAGCTGGGGGTTCCTGTTCTCGTTCATTTAATCCCAAATATGCACCAATCTGTACTTTAGTAGACCGCAGGTTGGACTCACGTGCGTGGAACACAATTTAAGCAAGCTGGTTGATCTCCCGAATGTTGGGCCGGTCCCGTCCGCGCAGCGAACAGGTAGGTGTATTTCGCGGGAAAAGGCGGAGGGTAGGTCGGGGTGCTGGCAGGGTGCCCTGCGGTGGGAAAAGGGTCCGATGTGTCCACGCCACCTCGTGGTGAGAGGTGGGGCTTCCTGGCTGAGCCAGTCTTCGGCAAATTGGTCGAACGAGCCCGCGTGTAACAAAGGGGGCCTTTATGCCCGGGCGAAAAGGGGGGTGGCCAAAACGGGAGCTAGACCGGCTCTTAATGTTACTTTTCAATCGTCTGATTATTTTGTGGTTGAAAACCAGTGGGGTAAATTATTAATTTTTGGATCCGAGATGAGACCACTTTCCAGCTTTGCATTGTCACGCGCACATCCTCTTTAATCCCTGTAATGAATGCTTTAATTGTATGTGGTTGTTGAGAACACTAATATTTGCCATCTGGCATTTGTGTTGTGTGGGGTGAAACGTCTCTGGGTTTAAAAATAAAAATAAATAATAATCAATCAAGTCAAGTTGATTTTCTTGGAGATTCCCCATTTGTGACAGGGGACTGGTGTCCTACCATATCTCACAGATCTCACGGTTTGTCTGTGTTGCAAATATGAACAGTATTTTATACTTAATACATAGTAGTGATGTCAGTTGAGCATTGTGTTTATAAATAAATAAACTAAAAATAATCAAACTGTCGGATTTAAAATATGAGGTGAAATAGATTTAGTGGACACCAGTGGAAAGACTGAGTCTTGACAGCCAGGATGAAGGACAGCGTGAGTGTATTTATTTCCTTTTACCTGGCCTCCCATGTAATTACCTCATAACATCATAGCATCCAAGACTTGCTGTTGTGTACATATGACAGCCTCTATAGTTAAACACTATGTATCTGATGACGTCTGTGTAGCTTTCCTCATATAAAATGTCCTTTTAAGGTCTCTCAATAACCATTATGTTGGAAAATGGGCCTTCTCACCCTCCTTTATCTGGCTTCCAACTCTTCCAAACATTTTTTTTTTTTTTTATCTTCTTAAGACTGTTCAGAGAATCCATGTATTTCAAATAACCTTGCTATTATGCATGAGCCAGACTCACGTCAAATACATCAATAAATAAATAAATAATAATAACTTTCAGGGCTGTCTGGGATGTGTAATGGAATTCGGGGACAGCAAGCCATCCCCTTAATAAAATTGGCTCACGGATCTTTGAGTTTAAAACAGATGTGAAATGATTGAATAAAGTCATCTTAAGGAGAGGCAATGAAGGCAGGAAGTGTGGGGAAAAAAGAATACTGTCGAAGTAAAAATGTTGGTATCGTGACAACACCAAAAAATATATAAAGCATGATTCAAATATGTTCCAATAGATACTGACGAGCTGAGAGCTGTTCCTAATATTTAACTGTGTCATCTAACTCATTGAGTTAAGCAAAATATATGACGAAGCTCCCATTATGATGTACAAACCCCTGTTCCAATGAAGTTGGTACGTTGTGCAAAACGTAAATTAAAACGGGATCCATCCATCCATCTATTTTCTTAACCGCTTATTCTCACTAGGGTCACAGGCGTGCTGGAGCCCATCAATATGTAAATCTGTTACAACCTATATTCAATTGAATACACTACAAATACAAGATATTTAATGTTCAAACCTATGAAGGTTATTGCTTTATTGCAAATAATCACAAATTTTGAATTTGACCCCTGCAACATGTTCCCAAAATGATGAGACAGGAGCAACAAAAGACTGTGAAAGTTAAGCAATGCTAAAAAAATTTTTAAAAAAAACACCTGTTTGGAACATTCAACGGGTGAAAAGGTTAATTGGCAACAGGTAATTCTCATGATTGAGAATAAAAGGAGCATCCCCGAACAACTGCGTGAGCAAATAGTCGAACAGTTTAAGAACGACATTTCTCACTTCAGAAAACCATTGTCAGTGAACTCTATTCGTCGGTCCATCTATAAATGCAAGTTAAAACTCTACCATGCAATGCAAAAGCCATACTGTATACCAACACCACCCAGAAAGGCCACCTGCTTCTCTGGGCCTGAGCTAATCTAAGATGGACTGATGCAAAGTAGAAAAGTGTGCTGTGGTCTGACGAGTCCAAATTGCAAATTGTTTTTTGGAAATCATGAAATCTGGGCCAAAAAAAGAAAAGGACCATCTGAATTGTTATCAGCACAAAGTTCAAAAGCCAGCATCTGTGATGGCATGGGAGTGTGTTCATTCTTGTAAGCAAGAATGGGAAAGAATTCCACCTCCAAAGCTTCAACAATTAGTGTCCTCACTTTCAAAATGCTTCTTGAGTGTTGTTAAGAGGAAAGGTGATGTAACAGTGGTAAACATGCCCCTATCCCAGTTTTTTGTTTTTTTTGTTGCAGGCATAAAATTTTAAATGAGAATATTTGCGCAACCCGCGACCCGAGTGAGGAGAAGCGGCTCAGAAAATGAATGAATGAATGAATGAATATTTGCGCAAGAAAACACGATGATTTATCGGTTTTAACATTAAATACAGTATGTCTTTGTGGTGTATTCAATTGAATATAGGTTGAAAAGGATTTGCAAATCATTGTATTACATTTTTAATTTACGTTTTCCACAACATCCCAACTTCATTGGTATTCTGGTTTGTAGAACAGTTCTACAGAACTGCAAACCATAACCATATGTTCGAGTCCTCCTACAACGTCCTATATTCTGCAATGTTATTTTGAGTCTCACAGGAGTCAGGTTGTCGAGGAATGCAGAAGGATCCCAATAGACACCTCTACTATCATATTGCTAAGCTCTCACGACACTGTATGGATGATATTTGATTCCATCTGCCTTGTGAGAATATGTACGAGAATATCTACATGACGTGAGAAAGATAACGCTAAAAGCAGGCCAAGTGACACAACCTGCAAACATAAGTTTCAGATGCCAGACAAGTGTGAAGAATGATCAGTTGAACAACTGAGCTTCATTTAAACACTGCTCTGGTTACTGAAGTATTACGGTACAGGGATCAAGTTCGGGCTGTTCGGTCCCTGTACGACCGGAGTCAGAGTTTGGTCCGCATATCCGGCAGTAAGTCGGACTCGTTCCCGGTGAGGGTTGGACTCCGCCAAGGCTGCCCTTTGTCACCGATACTGTTCATAACTTTTACGGACAGAATTTCTAGGTGCAGCCAAGGCGTAGAGGGGGTCCGGTTTGGTGGCCTCAGTATTGCATCTCTGCTTTTTGCTGATGATGTGGTTCTGTTGGCTTCATCAAGCCGTGACCTCCAACTCTCACTGGAGCAGTTCGCAGCCGAGTGTGAAGCGGCTGGGATGAGAATCAGCACCTCCAAATTTGAGACCATGGTCCTCAGTCGGAAAAGGGTGGCGTGCCCTCTCCGGGTCGGGGATGAGATCCTGCCCCAATTGGAGGAGTTCAAGTATCTTGGGGTCTTGTTCACGAGTGAGGGAAGAACGGAACGGGAGATCGACAGGCGGATCGGTGCGGCGTCTGCAGCGATGCAGATTTTGTATCGATCCGTTGTGGTAAAGAAGGAGCTAAGCCGAAAGGCGAAGCTCTCGATTTACCGGTCGATCTACGTTCCTACCCTCACCTATGGTCACAAGCTGTGGGTCGTGACCGAAAGAACAAGATCCAGGAAACAAGCGGCCGAAATGAGTTTCCTCCGCAGGGTGTCCGGGCTCTCCCTTAGAGATAGGGTGAGAAGCTCGGTCATCCGGGAGGATCTCAGAGTAGAGCCGCTGCTCCTCCGCATCGAGAGGAGCCAGATGAGGTGGCCGGGGCATCTGATTCGGATGCCTCCCGGACACCTCCCTGGTGAGGTGTTCCGGGCACGTCCCACCGGGAGGAGACCCCGGGGACGACCCAGGACACGCTGGAGAGACCACGTCCTTCGGCTGGCCTGGGAACGCCTCGGGATCCCCCCGGAAGAGCTGGATGAAGTGGATGGGGAGAGGGAAGTCTGGGGATCCCTCCTAAAGTTACTGCCCCCGCGACCTGACCTCGGATAAGCGGTAGAAAATAGATGGATGGATCAAGTTCACATGGGGCTAAACAATAGTTCGGTCAAAAGCAGCAGTCAGTCCCACATACATATATTGACAGTTTCAATAATTACCGTAATTTCTCGTGTATAATGCGCACCCATTTATAATACGCACCCCCAAAGTTGACCTCAAAATTCTGGAAAACCCTTCTACTCATGTATAATGTATTTTTACAATGCATGACTTTGCTTCTACCCATATGATCAAAACGAAGTATTATCTGTATTTTGTTAGTTTTTTTTCAAGGAATTATTCTGAAGTCAAGCACTTTATTTGAACACGTAATCCTTTTTTTAATTTACCTTCTCTTATTTTGAAATTCACAGCCCTACCTTTAGTGAGTAAATTAGAAAACACACAGTTGTGCTCATATGTTTGAATACCCCGGCAGAATTTGTAAGACGGGTACAATTCTTGAAAGGAAACAATGGACCAGGCAAAACACATTTAATTTTATTTTAATGGGATTCAAATTGGCGGCACGGTAGGCGACTGGTTAGAGCGTCTGCCTCACAGTTCTGAGGACCGGGGTTCAATCCCGGGCCCTACCTGTGTGGAGTTTGCATGTTCTCCCCATGCCTGCGTGAGATTTCTCCGGGCACTCCGGTTCCCTCCCACATCCCAAAAACATGCATGGTAGGATTAATTGAGGACTCTAAATTGCCCTTAGGTGTGAATGTGAGTGCGAATGGCTGTTTGTTTACATGTGCCCTGCGATTGGCTGGCAACCAGTTCAGGGTGTACCCTGCCTCCTGCCCGATGATAGCTGGGATAGGCTACAGCGTTCCCGCAACCCTTGTGAGTATAAGCGGCTCAGATGATAGATGGGATTCAAATTAAACGATCAAGCATTATCATTCAACAAAACATAACCATAAAGAAATTAATGATGGTTGTCGTTCAGTCATAAGTCATATTTAAAAAAAAAAAAAAATATTTCACAAATTCTGCCAGGGTATGTAAATTTATGAGCACAACTGTACATATATGCAGTTCATACGTACCCCTGTCATATTGAATGAACATGTACAGCTTTTTTATAACCACTAGATGGCGGCATACATGTACAAAATGTGAATGTTTTTTTTCCATTTGCCCCTATACCTATGTATAATGTGCACTATTGACTTTTGACAATTTGGGGGGGGGGGGGGATGCGCATTATACACGAGAAATTACGGTTGCTCTCATATGGCAAAATAAAAAAAATATATAATAATAATCTTCCTATGATGACTCGATACTAATGAGCTGCAAATCTCATGGTTATGTTCCTCAGCTTGTAAATCATGTTTTAACTGGCTGTTTCTAAAATGTGAAAAAGTTATATTGTGTCACATTTTGGTATTTGGTGGTTGACGGAAAGACCCCTCAGAAGAGCAAGAGGAAGTGGCTGGGTCAAGCTACTGCCCCCACGACCAGACCTCGCATAAGCGGAAGAAAATGGATGGATATTTTTCCACATGGACTGTTACTGGCGACTCACATAGCAATAAGCGTGAGCAGGGAGAAAAGAGTGTAAAAAGACAATGTCCAAAGTTTAGAATGACCTAGAATGTGGACAAAAATACTTTAATACCTGCACCTCTGATGCAAATGGTTTTAGTATTATGCACAAAGCTTTAAAATATGAATAAATGTTAAAACTACTTCACGGATTTTGTTTGTCGAGGGTGGTCTGAAACGTACGCCCCGCGATAAACGAGGGATTATTGTATGTACACATGCCAATTTTTTCTTCTCGTGTGTGGAGAGGAAAAAAAATGAAGATGTAAAAAAAAAACAATTGTTGCGTGTAGCCCCCTTTAGCAAGATCAACTTCCATGTCCTGCCATGCATTGTCATTCAGTCATGCATATTAATAGAAGCATTAAGTCACAATCTATTCACAAGCAAAGCAAACACTCCTGTCAAACCACTCTTACTCACTTCTGAGGAAGATTTGAGCATGACTAATCTTTTGATGGTCCTCGGTGAATCTCTGAACTCTTGCTACAGCAGGCATGACGAGCCTTTTGGGAATTGTCTGTTCACAATGAGCAGCAGCGGTTCGGCGAAGTAAAATGAAAATTGCTCGACATCTGACTTCTCACTCCATCTCTCTACTTCATTGTCTCCCACTTTTGGCACACACAACTGCCAAATAATGTCACCATGTGCTCTTCGAGTACACCTGTCACTGAGTTCTTTTCTCTTTCACACTTACCTATGTCTGTCTGAAACCTACTTTATTTTCTTCCTTCTTCCAGTCTCTGTGTGCTGTTGTCCGGTGATGTAGTGTGTCCTTTGCCACTTTGGGTTATTGATGCCTCAGACTTTATGCTCAAGAAAAAAAAAAAAAAAAAATGGGGCAGATGGAGGGAGGAGTGGGATTCTTCTAATATTAGTTTGGATCATGACAGCGTGTGAGCAAACTCCACAAATGTTTACTCCGTGCTTTCAAGCACATGACCTGTAAAATGAAACTAGTAGGCTGTTTCTATGGGCTTTAAGAGGCGTCTCTGGAAGTCCATGAACCAACAGAGGAGTCAGGTTTCAACCCCTCCCCTCAACAAAAAGATTGATTGCTAAATGGAATACTGCTGCCGGAGACCATGAAGGTACCCAAAATAAATGATGAACCATAGTTAGTAACCTGTCAAATTTCAACATGGAGACACCAAATGCATTCTCAAGGAACAGAAAAAGACAAAACACAAGTTCAAAGATGCTGACTACAGATTGATGTGCAAGAATTTGAGCTTCAGATCATGTTAGGGCTCATCATACAGCAAAGTAGTCTTAGGCAAGAGACTGACACACCAGACGCAAACCAAAGTTTTTTAACCCTTTATTTGAAACCGCTTGATTAAAAACACTGCCGTAGCGAGTGATCTTGCAGTGTACACTTCATTAAAGAACTGTGGATGCTCTGATCCTCATTGCACCTTTCAACCAACCAGAGACTATTCCATTAAGTAAAACCCAATGTGTACCAATTAATTGTCTCTGCCTTAAATGTTTAACATTGCCAGGAAGATGGACTGGCAAGAATGAATACATATACTGTAATTCCCCAAATCCATTTCGCCAAGGCTTAGACTGATATAATAATAGCAAATAAAAAAATTGACTTTACCAAACCACATCCTTGCAGGACAGCTGTTTATTGTGAATGTAAACATGTAAGCTTGGAAACAGTAAAGGCTGTCTATTTTCTGTACGACTTTTCTTCATCCGGGTCGCAGGTTACGAGGCTTTGCCAAATGACTGGACACGTGTGACAGGATACACCTTTGGACTGGTCGCCAGTCAATCACAGGTCATGTACAGTATACACAAAAAAAAAAATCAAAATAAAAAATACATTCACAAAATGGGCAATTTAGAGTCTAGATAATCTAAACGTTAGCTTGTGATTTTGGGGATTGGGTGGAAAACAGGAAACTCTCAACAACGTGTTAACTCCACACAGATGTTTCAGAGTCAGCAGACGTGTCAACCACAATTACACCGATGCATGCTTTTATTTTACTCAATTGGTGAACATTTTATACTTGTATGATAGTTAACCTGGGTAAAATTTTCAACATTTGGCGCTGGAATGCAACATTTCTATTGGCATTATTTTCTATGGGAACTTTTTTTAGTAATTTGGGTAACAAATTGTCTTACATTCATATAATTCTGAATTATCAACAAAATCAAGATCGCAAAGTTGATCGGTTATGTTCTTTTTTTTTTTTTTTTTGGTTTTGTTTTGTTTTGTTTTTGTCAGGATGCAGTCGGTTAAAGTAAAATTAGGGAATTGAATTGAATCTGTTAAAATGCCTGGACTCCCTTTGTGTGTAATTCTGGAACTTGATTCTTGTTGAGGCGGCAAAGTGGACGCCTGGTTAGCACATCTGCCTCACAGTTCTGAGGACCTGGGTTCAAATCCTGGCCCTGCCTGTGTAGAGTTTGCATGTTCTCCCTGTGCCTGCGTGTGTTTTCTCCGGGCACTCCGGTTTCCTCCCACATTCCAAAAACATGCATGGTAGGCTAATTTAAGACTTTAAATTGCCCACACGTGTGAATGTGAGTGTAAATGGTTGTTTGTTTATATATGCCCTGCGATTGGCTGGCGACCAGTTCAGGCTGTCGCCCGAAGAGAGCTGGGATACGCTCCAGCACGACCGCGACCCTAGTGAGGAGAAGCGGCTCAGAAAATGGATGGATGGATGTTTTATCTTAGCACAAACCGGTTTTGACTTTGACATGGTCCTCTGAGACATGTAGTCCAGGAAATATGGTATATGCTACCTAAATATATCCAGTCAAATCTGTCTAATGCGTTTGGGTCACTACTTGATAGGTTACATATGCATGCGCACAAACGAGCGTAGTATAATAATGCAGTATAATGAGGCACATCACTATAATGAGATGTCACTATGAAGTCAATTAGAAGATAGGATTATAGTGTGATGAGAGACTTGCTGTAGAAAGAGATGATGGGCATAAAGAGGAGAGGCTGAGGGGCATGTGGGGGGTCATTACTGTACATCCCTCTGCTTTGGCTTTGTTGGACTATAGCAAAAAGAGTATCTTCAAATGTATTAGCAGATGATCAATCTGATCGGAAATCAGAGCAGAAGGACATATTTAAAGATCTGCACTCAGCCGTGTAAGAAGATCCCCTGTCCCTCACCTGCCTCTTTAGCCATTCCAGCACATATGTCGCCAGAGGATGAGACTGTCATGAGTGCATGAGTCATAAACCAAGGCCAATCACCAAGGTCGCAGCCAGGGAATATTTGTAGCATAATTTAGTACAGCTATGAATACCAGCGTTCCAAATGCGCAATAGCTGATCAACAGGCTCTTTCCATGACATCATCCCTTGTTGTGAATATTTTTAAACACAAGATATGATATTTTAGTAGCTATACAGTCACCTTCTGATTTACTGATCTGGCCCAGCTTTCATTAACCATTTATCTTCTGTGAGGACACATAACGCACATCACTGTATCTCGTAAACATAGCCAGTTGCAACAACGCTGCAAAATCACTTTGAAAAGTTTGTGGCGTTTCGGGTGTGAAGTACTGGACACCAAAACACCAGACATTTTTACAATGGTTGTAGTTTCAATGTCACTGTGGAACAGAAAGAATGTAAGCACACTTCCAAGATACGGTAGAACCTCTCGAGTCCACAGAGTCCATTCTTCAACAGTCATTTGTTGAAATTTTGATACAACTTTTCCCATAAAAAACATTGGTAATAGAAATAATCTATTCCACGGTTAAATGATCATTAAACCTTTATTATCCGTAGAGGCGAATTATAAAGTAACGTTTTGTCTTAATGGTTATCAGGTGTAAAACAAACAATAGGAAATATGCTAATTCCATGCTTCAACTTTGTGGAATGAAGCATTTTTACAGGAGGTGTCCATTATTGGAATGTCTAATGTAAACGGTTAACCCAGCTATTCACGAGGGATAAGGATCCCGCCCTGCCACGAATTGCGACTATAACAACTGGCAGCCCCCAAAGGGTTTTGGAAAGGAGTATGGCGGCAAAACACAAAACGAAGAGGATCATAAAGCAGCAACGCCATGCATCTAACATGTACAAAATCATGAACTCATTGTACATAAACAACCGTATTCAGTAGTTAAATTATTCAGCACAAACACACCACCTTCACATAAGGCTCATCCTTCGTATTACCATACTAGTCAAAATAACACGCTAGCACAAACTATGTGATACCACATATGGGCAAACAAATTTACTTTCACTTTACACAAAACGGTATTAAAGTTAAAGTAATTATGTTATTTCCCGAACACAGTAAGTGTTACGGAATACAGGTAAATGAAACGGCAAAGTAGACTACACGGGCTAATAGTAGCTGCATAGGGTTAGAAGCTGAAGCATGTTTTCAGTTCATTTTTGACTGTACACAGCCCTGTCATCCTAACATTTTTTAAGACGATATATTTTCCCAAAAGCTATCACGATAAGTGATAAGATGTTTTTTTAATGCCTCTGAAATCATGAAAAAATAAGACCCATATTTTATTATATTTTTTTAAATCAGTATTTTTGTTATCATCATTATTATTTCCTCTTGTTTCTCTATTAAATTGTTTTTCTTTATTCTGTCATATGGATCCCCCTTGGTCCTAAAGAATAAAGAGCTGCAAGACTAGCCTGGTTCATATGGAGCCTTCTATTCCGATTGTAATCGGTTTAGAATAGATCACGTCACATTTAAATAGCTGACCAGAGATCTTCAATCGGAAAGATTTCAATCAGAATGACAAAAAAAGCCTTCATGTAAACCCGGCTTCAGTGTGGTTGGTCCGCTCAAGACAATCAAATACATTATAGGTTAACGTTCGCTGTAGTCAACTACTGGCTAAATAACGTGCCACTGAGGTTATGCTTAATAAACAATTAACGTTCTTGTTTGTGTTAATTGACGAACACACACGACAACTCGGAGAGGTGCCGACGTTTTAAACGACTTCACCGCAGTGGCGCGAGCAGTTTAGCTCCTTAGCTTGCTAGCTCGTTAACTCACAGGCTCGCTCGTCAGCAAGCTAGATCGTTAGCTTGCGGGCTAGCTCATTATCTTGCGGGCTAGCGAAGACAACGAACAGTTAACTTTCCTTTAAGTGTGTCTGTTGTGTGAATCTACGCGCTGCACATGGAGCAGGGCTGTGGAGTATTGGACGGAGCGAAACACCAGCAAGAGTACCGGTCTGCCGGCCTTCCATGAGCCCACTAGCAGTTAATCACACAGCTGTCCAACTCTGTCAGCTCACTGTATGATCTTCACGCCACCTCACCACAACAATAACAATTTATTGAGTCCGGAAGAACTATCGTGTCCATCTTATTTATCGAATGATAAGTCTACACTGTAATTCGTGACAGGCCTAACTGTACATGAGGTGCACAACAAGACAGTACACCTCAAATGCAGACAAAAAACACTATCAATAAAATAAACCTAACAACAACAAGATTCCAGGAGATAGCACCAAAGTTATAGATTGATTGCTTTGGCCTGAGCAACAAAAAGGGCAAAAACACATTTTTCAGAGGATAATTTAAAGAAAAACCTGTGTATATGCAAATTCGTGAATGCTGAACCGTGAATATGCGGGGGTTCACTGCGTTCTTCTCACGTTCTTCTTATAACACCAATTATTGAGATGTGTCCTTCTTTGGGAATAAGCATCACAAAGGTTTGAGTTCGCTGAATTGAGGTTTTTGTGAGATTTTATGTGATGTCATGCATCGCAGTGGCTTCGAAGTTTGTGTGATTTTTTTTTTTTCTCCAAAACAATTTGTTTGACTTCTGAAATGTGAGACCTTAGTGATGGTGGAATTTAAAGGTTCCACTATCTTTGTCCCTCCAAATCTGCAGAGTAAGAAATTATTTCTGATGTACTAAATCTCTCACACAGAAGGTTTCAGAAAATGACGACACAATCGCTAAACCATTACAAACTCTATGCTTCGGAACAATGGGAACAACAATACATTTCTACCTACATCAAACAAGGAAATTAATATACAGCTGCTACACACAATAACATTGGGACGCTACCTGTCTCCTGGGAGTTCAGTACTTCCAGGGCATGCATCATGGCACTGGCAAATACGTTGGCATCCTCCTTGCTGCCAAAGTTCAGGCCGTAGACCTGTCGAGCATCCCGCCACTGATGGAAAGTTTGTGTGGCCTGGTTGTACTTCAGTCCCTTGGGAATGGCACAGTTTATCACCACCTGAAGATGGCAGGAGATAACAGAATGAGGACCTTTAAATCTGACATGTTTGGAAGGTCAGATAGTAATTGGTGGGTTAAATAATTAAGTTTGACCCAAAATATTTTTGTAAAAATATGCCCAGACTCAAAGGTGTGCACTGAAGGCCTCAGACTTCTCTGCTGTCTTAAATACTTACAGAAGCACTGACCTATATTTACAACTTAATTAAATTACTAATGAATTATTTGTTTTTATTATAATACATGTATAATCTAATATAAAATCTATAATAAAATACAAAATAACAGTCTTTTGTCTTCATTTCATTGTGTGTGTCTTGACTGCCCAGCTTCCATTTGTATTAGATTATTTTTGTCTAAGATTTCAGCTTGTATTTGTTGCCATGTCAATGTAATTTGCCCAAGGCCTTCAGAATTCCGACGCAAGCATAGGGCACATAGACACTATAAACAATGTTTCTACAAGGACCTAGTTAATGGTGGGAACACTGGCACTTATTCCATAGTTCTGGACTTAAAAATGATGTCTGGAGAAACTGTTGCCCCCAAAATTGACTCAGTAGTATTTGTAGGTTCGTTTTCTGATGAAATATTTGATTTTGGGGCAAAAAGAATTTGCATTATACATGAGATACATCACCCTGTCACAGCCTGCCACGGAGGTGGCAGAAGGCGAGGACATTTCCTTGAGGAAAGATGATATGTTGTCATGCTACGTATGGCATGCGTTACGTCGCTTTGTCCCAAAACTGCGGCCGATCTTCACCAACATTTATGAGTACATCCCTATTTATGCCCACGTACATCTCTGACAATATCAGAACAATCGGCCTAGTATTTACGATTTCATGGAGCAAAATGTTTTCCTCTCCATAGATGATTATTTACATAAGGCTTGCAAGGATGTGGCTCTCGCCCGTCGCGCTTGTATCAGTTTAACTCATTCCCTGCCAATGCCGTCCAAAAACTTCATTAAGAATCCATCTATTCCCTGCCAATGCCGTCTAAAGACGTCAATGATGTTTTTTAACGGGGATGGGTCGGGAAGGGTCTTGTGCAGTTGGTGTGTGATTGTCAAGCCTCTGGATAACTGCAGTGAGGAATGGCACCCTCTAGAGGGCAAGAATATCTTGGCGAACGTCCCATCCTCAGATTGAAGAAGAGGAAGAAGAAGGAGGAGGGGGTGGGCCGGCGGGGTCCAACAGAAAATGAGAAGAGACAAACATAATGGCGGAAAAGAGAGAAGACAAAATGAAAAAAAACAAGCTTTCGGTACTAAAAATGTATTGCGCCAAGGCAAGAAAAATATTCCTGCAACCGACGGGAATGACGCCAAGTGCCCGCTTGTAAGACCTAATGTATAATAAGTAACGTATCATGGACCTGTCTCCCCTGTCTCTGTTGAATTAATTGTCCCATGAGGAGAAGCTGCACAGACTGCAACAGATGAATTGGGTAAACTTATGCAAGATTCATTCAACACCGATCCTGGCAGATGACTGACTAGAGCTAGCGCTAACTAGCAGCTAAGCTAACTAGCTGGTAGTAGACAAGACGTTGCCAGCCAGCATGGAGTGCATATTTTTAAGGACCAAGACCTGCTTAAACAGACCTTGGACACGGCGAGGGATCATGATGATGAAAGTAAGCCATCCATCCCTTTTTTCTGCTTATCCGAGGTCAGGTCACGGGGGCAGTAGTTTTAGCAGGGAAGCCCAGACTTCCTTTCCCGAGCCACTTTATCCAGCTCTTCCGAGGGGATCCCGAGAGGTTCCCAAGCCAGCCGGGAGACATTGTCTCTCCAGCGTGTCCTGGGTCGTCCCCGGGTCTCCTCCCAGTGGGACATGCCCAGAACACCTCACCAGGGAGGCGTGCGGGAGGCATCCTGATAAATGCCCCAGACACCTCATCTGGCTCCTCTCAATGCGAGAGGAGCCAGCCCCTCCTGGATGACCATGCTCCTCACCCTCTCTCTAAGGGATAGCCCAGACACCCTGCGGAGGAAACTCATTTCGGCGGGTGACCATAGGTGAGGGTAGGAATCTAGATTGACCGGTAAATAGAGAGCTTTGCCTTTCGGCTTTCAGCTTCACCACAACACACCGATACAAAGTATGCATCACTGCAGACGCTGCAGGTTGATCAGCCACCTGTCAATCTCCTGCACCATTCTTCCCTCACTTGTGAACAAGACCCCAAGATACTTGAACTCCTCCACTTGGGGCAGGATCTCATTCCGGAACTCGAGAGAGCACTCCACCCTTTTTCGACTGAGGACCATGGTCTCAGAGTTGGAGATGCTGATTGTCATCCCTTCTGCTACACACTGTGGTACGAACATGCTCCAGTGAGAGTTGGAGATCATGGCTTGATGAAGCCAACAGAGCCACATCATCTGCAAAAAGCTGAGATGCAATACTGAGGCCACCAAACCAGACGCCCTCTACATCTCGGCTGTGCCTAGAAATTCTGTCCATAAAAGTTATAAACAGAATCGGTGACAAAGGGCAGCCTTGGCGGAGTCCAACCCTCACCGGGAACAAGTCCGACTTACTGCCGGATATGCGGACCAAACTCTGACTCCGGTTGTACAGGGACCGAACAGCCCGTATCAGGGGTTAGGTGCCCAATACTCCCGAAGTACCCCCTACTGGACTCCCCGAGGGACACGATTGAATACCTCTCCAAGTCCACAAAACATATGTAGACTGGTTGGGTGAACTCCCATGCACCCTTGAGGACCCTGCCAAGGGTGTAGAGCTGGTCCACTGTTTCACGGCCAGGACACACTGCTCCTCCTGAACCTAAGATTCGACTTCCCAACGGACCCTCGTCTCCAGCACCCCTGAATAGACCTCACCAAGGGAGGCTGAGGAGTGTCGTTCCTCCCAATCACACCCTTCCAGGTCTCACTGTCATTTCCCATGTGAGCATTGAAGTCCCCCAGCAAAATGATGGAGTCCCCTGCGGGAGCAATCTCAAACACCCCCTGCAAGGACTCCAAAAAGGGTGGATACTCTGAACTGCTGTTTGGTGCATAGGCACAAACAACAGTCAGGACCAGTGAATTTGCCTTAGTTATTTTACAATGATTTTATTTTATGAAGATGTCATTTATTGTTTTAGATGAAGTGATATTGTTCAGCAATATCTAAATTTGCACATTCATATTTTATTTAGAATTGATTTTATTTTACGCTCATGCTTTTATTTGTAAAGCAAAAAACATTTTTTATTAAATCTGAAGTTACTAGTTACTCAGTACTTGAGTAGTTTTTTTTTTTTCCAGAGTACTTATTCTTAATTATTTGGAGGATTACTTTTTACTTGGGTCATATTATTCTAAAGTAACTGCACTCTTACTTGAGTACAGTATTTAGCTACTTTATCCACTTCTGCTTAAAAGGATGGTTGAGATTTTAGAAAACTAATTTTTAAAAAAGTCATCACGTTTGGGCAGAAAAATATCTGAATCCTTAGATTAAAGTGAGTCCTGTCAGCTAGTTTAGAAAATATTAGATGTATTCATCCATCCATTTTCCATACCGCTTATCCTCACTACGGTCACGGGGGTGCTGGAGCCTATCCCAGCTGACTCCGGCCGAGAGGCAGAGTACGCCCTGAACTGGTCGGCAGTCAGTCACATGGCACAAATAGACAATCATTCACACCTATGGTCAATTTGGAGTCGTCAATTAACCTACTATGCATGTTTTCGGAATGTGGGAGGAAACTGGAGTACCCAGAGAACACCCTCACAGGCATGGGAAGAACATGCAGACTCCACACATGTAAGGTTAGATTTGAACCCTGGATCTCTGAACTGTGAGGCAGATGTGCTAACCAGTCACTCACGGTACCACGTATTACGTCTAGTCCAGTGCTTCTCAAAAAGTGGGGTGCGTTGCAATGCCAGGGGGCCGGTGGGGGGCGTGTGAGACATGATTTGCCGTACGAGAATAAAGTGTAATTGCACATCCACTGCAGTAGATGGCAGTCTATAGCTCTTTATTTTGTACTTCAATGTTCAAGGATTAGATTAGATTATCCTTTATATACAATGTTATATAGAGGTGTACTCGCGGGGGCTGTAGGTGGGTGGAGGGGGGGTTTGGGTCGCCAATTATTTTCTTCTTCCTGGGGGGGGTTGTAACAGAAAACAATTGAAAAGCACTGGTCTGGTCTAAATCAAGTTAATTTAACATATATGATGTATTTTCCACTCATTATTTTTGCCCAAAAAAATTTTTCAAAAGTCAATACTGCACATTATACATAGGTATAGGGGAAAGTGAAAAAAACGTTCCTATTTTATAAATGTATGCCACCATGTAGAGGTTATGAAAAAGCTGTACACTTTCATTCTAATATGCCACCGCCACCTAGGTGTTGCCTAGACGTTCATTGCATTATGACAGGGGTACGTATGACTGCATATATGTACAGTTGTGCTCATAAATTTACAGACCCTGGCAGAATTTGTGAAAAAACTATTTCGTTAGTTTTTTCTTTAAATACAACTGAGGACTGAACAACAACCATCATTAATTTCGTAATGGTTTTGTTTAATGATAATGCTTTTCTGAAATGCTTGACAATTTAATTTGAATCACATTAAAATAAAATGTGTTTTGCCTGGCCCTTCATGCTTTCTTGAAAGAATTGTACCCATCTTACAAATTCTGAGCACAACTGTGTGTTTTCCCATTTACTAAATAAAAGTAGGGCTGTGAATTTCAAAATAAGAGCAAGTAAATAAAAAGAATTATACATTCAAATAAAGTGCTTATCTTGAGAATAAGTATTCGAAAAAACTAACAAAATACAGATAATACTTCATGATTTGATCATATGGGCAGAAGCAAAATCGTGCATTGTAAAAATGCATTATACATAGGTAGAAGGGTTTTCCAGAATTTTGAGGTAAATTTTGGGGGTGCGTATTATAAATGGGTGCACATTATACACGAGAAATTATGGTAGCACACCTAAAACAAACTTCAGAACTGCCGTTTCATTGTTCATGGACAAAGCAATATCTAAGAGCTAATTTATGCTTATTGTAGCGGGCAGTAACAACAATATGTTTATACACTATATTGCCAAAGTATTCACTCACTTGCCTTGACTCATATGAAATTAAGTGACATCTCATTCGTAATCCATAGGGTTTAATATGACATTGGTGCCCACAGTTATAACATTTTAAACTCTTCTGGGAACGTTTTCCACAATTTCCACAAGGTTTAGGAGTGTGTTTATGAGAATTAATGACCATTTTTCCAGAGCAAAATTTTTGAGGTTTACACACTGATGTTGTATGAAAAGGCCTGGCTCTCAGTTGCCGCTGTAATTCATCCAGCAGTGTTCAATAGGGTTGAGGTCAGGATTGTGCAGGCCAGTCAAATTCATCAACATCAAACTCTCTCATCCGTGTCTTTATGAACCTTGATTTGTGCACTGATGCTAAATCATATAAGGACAGGAATGCGCCATCTCCAAATTGTTCCCATAAAGTTGGAAATGTCCAAAACATTAGCCTCTGAGCGCCAGTGCTATGCATACCAAGAGATTTTGGACAGTGAAACAGTTGGGGGATGACCCTTTCCCGTTCCAAGATGTCTGTAGACCAGTGCACAAAGCAAGGTCCATAAAGACATGGATGAGATAATTTGGTATGGATGAACTTGACTGGCTTGCACAGAGTCCTGCCTTCAACCCAATAGAACACCTTAGGGTTGATTTTGAGTGGGCAGTGAGAGCCAGGCCTTCTCGACCAACATCAGTGTGTAACCTCACAAATATGCAAATATGAAGAATGGGCAGAAATTCCCATAAACTCACTCCTAAACATTGTTGAAAGCCTTCCCACAAGAGTTGGGTTAGGGTTAGGGTTAGACCATATGGTCTTCATGGATTCAGAATGGGATCTCGCTTAAAATCATGTGCGAGTCGAAGCAGGAGAGTGAATACTTTTGGCAATATAGTGCATGTGTGGTTAATATTTGAGAGAGCGCTTCATTGTTACTATAAGATACTGTATGTTTGTCATTGTCAGGTTAATTTTATATCTTTAGGCCAGGTTTATTTGTAGCTCTTTCCTCTCGTATGCCGTCTACATTACTCTGGTTACTTATCTACGAACACGCAGTTTGACAAATTAAATTTTTGTACTACATTTACCAGCACATGGAATTTTCTTATTTGCTCAATATGCTAGACATGTTCTAATTTATGGCACAGCAGCCTTTTAGACTACATGTCAAATGTATGATTAAGTTTGTTTGAATAAAATACACCACTTTTTGGGATCATAAATGGTTTAAGTTCCATTCGAATCATGCCACAAGAACACAACCACAGGGAAAATGTAAACTATGCACCAAAAGTCCCTGATAATTGGAACCAGAATCTCTCAACTGTGAGGTAGACTAGATATGCTGGCGACATGCTTCATTGTGCCAGCCCTACATCTCAGTCGTTCAAACCTGAGCGACAGCAATTGTATTACTTAATTTATTTATTTTAGCGCTAGTATTTGTTCATGTACATCAACCTAAGTATTGCGAAATGCTTCAAAAGGAGGCCGAATCACTTTTTTTCTCCCACATTTTCAGTCTCTGTTTATAGAATGGCCAGGTGACAATACTTTTGGCCACAGTGTCTTCAAATCTTGCTTGAATGGTAAATGGACTGCACTTGTAGAGCACTTTATCTCCACCATCGCAGTGCCCAAAGTGCTTTACAAAGCCTCACATTCACCCACTCTCACACACATTCATACACCAATGGGCGACTGCTGCCATGCAAGGCGCTGCCAGGCCCACTGGGAGCAAATTAGGGTTCAGTGGCTTGCCCAAGGTCACTTCGACATGCGGACAGTCGTAGCCGGGATTTGAACCAGTGACCTTTCTGGACAACCTGCTCGACAGCCGAAATGCTTGAACATAAATCCAGGATTATGCTTTCCATCAAGCAGAGGTCTTCTCTCACGTCGTCCATCTTACAGAGATGTGCTGTGCATCTGGATAAATTTGTGTGTGTTCGTGTGTGTGTGTGTGTGTGTGTGCGTATGTGTAGCAAGGTAATGTGCCCCCAAAAAAAAAAAAAGAAATCAAAGTTTTGTCGGTATGGAAAGTGCTCATAACCTCCACTTTACTAAAGTTAAGTATGGTCAAGACTGGAGAGAAAGGTTGAGTTCAGACACAGATTGCATAGCTTTGTTCGTTATTTTATGATTTATTTTTGGTGAATAAATTGAGCTCAAGCACAATTTTTTTCAATGAAAGCTCCTCTTTCCACAATGTTTCAACAAGACGAAACAGCATTTGAGTACTTTTATAAGCAGACAGAAACATAATACTTGAAATGTTCCCGAAAGCCTTGATTAATTAGGAAAATATACAATGCTAATCATTTTGGAAAAAAATGCAGCATAAAAGCATGTGTTGCCAGAGCTTGTGCTGACCACAGAATTCCCAAGCAGTGGAGTCATATTTGGAGACAAAACTAAAGTAAATTTCAATACTCCATATTTGGTATGATTTTATTTTTTTTGCCCATTCAGCCTTTAGAATGGTGTTGCTAGAAACGCAAAGCCTACTCTGTAACTGGAGAGAGACACTTTATTTTGAGGTCAAATGCGTCACAATGACCCTCAAACCTGGCACAGATTTTGGGGGTTTTTAATTGAAATCCCGTTGACAACAATATGTTGTTTTTGACAGATCACAAAAACAGCCATGCTTCCACTGTGAATTACCTGTACAATATTTCACTTGCAAGTTTATAAGCAATCCAATCCACGGGTATCATGCACTGACCTGATGATCTTGGATCTTGCGCCCTACTACACGGAAGGCATTGTTTCCTGTGTGGTGATAGATGTGGACTCTGCTGAAGCCAGTCGAGCCGCCTGCTGGCACCCACTTCTTATTGGCATCGTCGTACACCATAACAGCAGCTCGTGCCTGGCAGATACTCTGTTCACTTGAGGGAGACAAGACACAAAAACAAGAACAAGTCATTTCAACAATTTTATTTATTTACAGGCGTGATAAAGCAATAATGGTACAAACGTCCACGAAATTGGAGACGAAAAGACCAGATCCGATTTGCATCACATCATCTAAATCCCAGTGTCACAAAATATTACGTACTTCACTTTATAAGAGTTTCCACATCGTACATTTTCTGGGGGATTTACTAGACTTTTGGATGTGTGAATGGCCTTTTGAGTGAAAGTATGATTTATCTTTGAGCAAAATAGGCAGGAGGCCGAGGACTGGCATTTGGCCTTTTCTAACCTTGTTGTATTGAACAGTATGACACAGCCATAGCCTAGCCCTCAATGGAAATAGCGTAATTTCTCGTGTACAATCCGCACCCCCAAAGTCGACCTCAAAATTCTGGAAAACCCTTCTATGTTAAATGCATCTTGACAATGCATGATTTTGCTTCTACCCATATGATCAAAACATGAAGCATTATCTGTATTTTGTTAGGTCCGTCCACCCCCCCCCCCCCCCCCCAAAAAAATAATTATTCTGAAGTTAAGCACTTTACTTGAAAACGTAATACTTTCTTTTCATTTCCTTGCTCTTATTTTGAAATTCACAGCCCTAATTTTATTTAGTAAATGAGAATACACACAGTTGTGCTCATATGTTTTATTACCCAGGCAGAATTTGTAAGATGGGTACAATTCTTTCAAGAAAACATGAAGGGCCAGGTGAAAAATTGTATTTTAATGGGGTTCAAATTTAACTGTCGAGCATTTCAGAAAAGCATTATCATTAAACATATTAATGGTTGTTGCTCAGTCATCAGTAGGCTTTACACAATCAGGATTTTTGGGGCCGATCACCGATCAGAGAGTTTAAAAAAACGATAACCGATCCGATCACAAGATGCAGGAAGGTGTCTATTTAAATGACCTGTTCATTTACTGTATATACTTGTGTACTTAATTGCTCAAAAACCTATATTTACAATAAATAACCTCTTTGTTCCTCTATGTCAGTGAAGTGACAGACAGAAAAAATGAATGGTCTTCTCTTAGATGGCACGAAGTACATACAGTAATTAATGTATCCACTTTTTGTGACATTTTTGTTTGTTGTGGTGCAGTGAGATTTTTCAATTGTAAAATATGTTCCTTGGCTCCATAAAGGTTGGAAATCACTGCTCTAGTCAGGTCATGTATTCTAATCAGTGAGGTCAAACCTTCAAACGAGGTCAAACGTTCATGCTACCACTCGCTTGCTAGGCTGCATAATGTTTTTGTTGCCTACTTGCGAGCAGTAGCGTTCAACTCTTGTTGTCGTTGCCACTGTAATGAGTGCATCTGGTCGCATTTGAGTTGACAAGATAAAGCCCAGTGATCGTAAAAAAACGAGATGCGGTGTGGTAGCGGAATACAAGATTTTATTGCAGTAGTCTGACATAGTGCAATCGTGAAAGAGCAAATTTGTCTTGTCGTCTGATCCGGGCATTACGTGTTGCCTGTCTCAGATGGTTTTTTTTTTGGTTTTTTTTAAACTACATTGGCGGTCAGATATTTACAGTACTACGTCAAAACACATGTGACAAGGCTAAAAATAAACCAGCTTTTGGATTCAAATATACTGTGCACGCAGCGACGCGGAGTCAATGTCTTTTGCGGAGCTGATCAATGACGTCATTGATCGGATCGGCAAATTATGACAAAGCTGATCAGCCATAAAATGCTAAATATCGGCCAATACCGATCAGCCGATAAAATCTGTGTAAAGTCTAGTCATCAGTCGTATTTAAAAATAAATAAATAAATATTTCACAAATTCTGCCAGGTTATATAAACTTATAAGCACAACTGTACATATATGCAGTCATATGTACATACCCCTGTCATATTGGAATGAAAGTGGAGGCTCCATCTTTTACATAACCACGAGGTGGTAGTGGCACATTAGAATGACAGTGGACACCTTTCTCATAATCTCTAAGGGGTGGTGGCATATTGGAATGAAAGTGTACAGCTTTTTCATAACCTCTAGATGGTGGAACACATTAATAAAATGTGAAAATGTTTTCATTTTTTTCCCCCTATACCTGCAGTACGTATAATATGCACTGTTAACGCGTGACAATTTTCTGGGGGGAAAAAAACGAACATTATACTCGAGAAATTACAGTGCATTATTACGAGTTTCAATGATTGCCTCTTAAATGTGAACAACGTCCAATGAACTAATTTGCAGAGCAGAGTAAGAACATGTCATGTGGGACTTGACCCCCTTTCCATGTGGAATTGTTCTGATGTTGTTTTTTTGTTACGGTATTTAATTTTGATTATTTTAAATGTATGGACTATAAATATGTTCAAACAGATATTTACTGTGATTGTGACTTTTCTACTGCCTTAGCAAAGGTTAGTGATAGATGAAGTGATTCTGATCCCCCTATAATTAATTAGTATAGCCGTCCTTAGACTCGACATGTGGACCCTTGTCATCTCTTTTAGGACATCATGTCAAAGACAGATTATGGTTTTTACTATTGTGAAGTAGCTGTTACGATTGACTGGTGAGATCAATCCCCATGACCCTCACCATCTCCTTAATACTTTCACTCACATCACCTTTTTACTAATTGTATTGCCCTTCAGGCCTGCCATAAGTAAATGAGTATGAAATGCCACTAAATCCTAAACACCACTGTGCAGCCACCCCTTTCACATTATACTTGTTTTGAATCATTTCCGCATTGCTGATTATGAACATGAACTACCAGTACAGTGGGACAAAAAGGTAAAAGAAAGAAAAAAATGGAAAAAGACTCATTATTTGACAGTTGGACCAAGCCTACAGATGTGCTACTGATTAACAGGTTAGTGGGTGCGGTCAACTACTCGATACTGGTGAAGCACAAATTTGTGTTGCTGAAACAAGCCGGTAAACAGAATGGTTCAACCTTTTCGGAGCTTGGGCTGTAAATTTGTGGGGAGTTTCTCCTGTGAGAGTTGATGATCTCAGATAATGGAAACTGAAAGAAGTAAATTAAGGGTGACAATAGAGCTAATGGGTTATTCAAGTGTAAGTGAAGTTGGGTTTGATTAAGAAGAAGGAGTATAAGAGCAAACAGAGGAGCTCTAGGGAGAGGTCCTGGATACATCTGCATCCTTCCTCTTTTTGTGGTGAAACCATTTCCAGTTACCTCCCTGGGGCTCTTTGCATTCTGACACTCATTGGCCATATCCAAACCCATCTGCACATACTTCCAATGAGCCTTGAGCTCCTTTGTCCTCAGTATACTTTGCTTCTCACGGCTTTAGTGTTGGAGAAAAAACATAACTGATACATCCTTTTTTTTTAATATATATATTTACATATAAAAAAATATATATATATTTTTTTTTATATAACCAAAAAATGGTTTTGGCTGCATTACACTCTCCATCAAGAGGCATTTCAATCTTTATGAGTAGCAAATTTGGCTAAAATGAAAACTGTTATACAAACACAGTGGAGATAAAATCTACATGGGCTTGCTCAAATGCCAGGTCTTTGTGATACTATATATATAGTATATATATATATATATATATATATACACATTTTTGATCAAGATAAATATTTTTAAAACTTTTTCCACCATTAATGTGACCTACAGTACAAAAAAATGAAATAGGGAAAGTAAAGATAACCGAGTTTTTGTTTTGTTTTGTTTTTTTGCATTGAGTTGTACAGGTTGTATGTCACATTAATGTTTGAAAAAAGTTTAAATGATTTCTCTTGGTGCCTTTTTATATCACCAAAAAAAATGACATTTAAACAGGGGTATTTAGACTTAATATTCACTCTATCATGATGTTCTCACAAAGGACACCAAGGTTACTGTTTTTTTTTTTTTTTTTTTTTTTTAATACATTGAAACATTTACTGATGGAGCCATGAGAAAATACCCTGTAATCATAAGTTTGAGTCATCTCAACCAGATGGTAGGATAAAAAAAAATAAAATAAAATTCGAGCACGAAAGAACCGACACGTGGCGTGATACTGCGGGAAACACCCCAGGTGTGACGAAGCAGCCATCATCGCAAGTGACTAAATATAGTGGCTAAGAATATCTGTGCAAAAATGCACAGCGTTGATGTGGCAATGAGTAAGTGTGGCAGGACAATGTGCAGGCCCTCCAGCAAGATGAACAGGCAAAGTGATTTCAAGAGGATGTTGGTTGTATTTCTATGAGCAAACGCCAGCAACCTTTTTTATTTGTAACTGAAAAGATATCAGTCATTCCCCAACATTGATGCGTTAAAATCAAAATCTCTATTCAATTAACAAAAGCTAGGCTTCTCAAAGTCAACAGTTATATGGCATTCAGCCACAATATATGGAGTTTAACAGTTAAACCTTGAAATACAACTCCATAAATTTGTTTTCAATCTTAGAGGTTACACAGTATTTCTATGAAAATGAATGATCAGTACGGTATTTGGATTATTTTGGTTAACTGTCTCCTGCATTGCACTTCTACAAAAACCACTAATTGGAAATTGGGAGGGGGGGCATGTAGGATGTTACCAACTCGAACAATCATTCTACCAGGGGTGTCAAACTCATTTTAGTTCACTGGCCACATTCTCCCCAATTAGATTTCGAGTGGGCCAGACCACAATATTTGTGGCTTAAAAATCCATATATAACAACTATTCAAAATTTCCCCCCACTGTTTTGGTGCAAATTTCGGAAAATATTCACATTTATTCATTAGTATCTTGTTGCCAATCATGAGCAGTCTGAAATTTTAAACCAAACATTATTGCAACAGTATTATGAATCATTGAGCGTGCATCACTTATGCATCCTTTGTAAATTTATACATAAATATTTAAGCTGTGGCAGTGCATCGGAGACAAAAACAAAAAGGTTCCAACAAACCAACCTATTGGGGTTGCCAATATTTTTGAGCATGACTATACGCTTTACAAACTCAATTCCATTCAAGTTGGGACATTGTGTTAAATAAATAAAAACAGAATACAATGATTTGCAAATCATGTTAAACCTATATTGAATTGAAAACACGACAAAGACAACATATTTAATGATCAAACGGATAAACTTTATTGTTTTTAGCAAATAATCATGAACTTGGAATTTTAAGGCTGCAACACATTCCAAAAAAACTGGGACAGGGTCATGTTTACCACTGTGTTACATCACCTTTTCTTTTAACAACATTCAATAAATGTTTGGGAACTGAGGACACTAATTGTTGAAGCTTTGCAGGTGGAATTCTTTCCCATTCTTGCTTGATGTACAGCTTCATCTGTTCAACAGTCAGTCTCCGTTGTCGTATTTTACGTTTCATAATGCGCCACACATTTTCAATGGGAGGCAGGTTTGGACTGCAGGCAGACCAGTCTAGTACCCACACTTACTTTTTACTACGAAGCCACGCTGTTGTAACACGTGCAGAATGTGGTTTGCTGAAATAAGCAGGGGCGTCCATGAAAAAGACGTTGCTTGGATGGCAGCATATGTATGTACCTGTATGTACCGTTCAGCATTAATGGTGCCTTCACAGATGTGTAAGTTACCCATGCCATTGACACTAACACAGCCCCATACCATCACAGATGCTGGCTTTTGAACTTTAGGTTCATAACAGTCCTTGGTTCTTTTCCTCTTTGGCCCAGAGGAGACGACAATTTGAAATGTAGACTCGTCGGACCACAGAACACTTTTCCACTTTGCATCAGTCTATCTTAGATGAGCTCGGGCCCAGAGAAGCTGGCGGAGTTTCTGGGTGTTGTTGATAAATGGCTCTTGCTTTGCATAGTGGAGTTTCAAGTTGCAGTTACGGATGTAGCGCCGAACTGTATTTACTGACACTGGTTTTCTGAAGTGTTCCTGAGCCAATGTGGTGATATCCTTTACACATTGATGTCGGTTTTTGATGCAATGCCGCCTGAGTGATCGAAGGTCACAGGCATTCAATGTTGGTTTTCGGCCTTGCCGCTGACATGCAGTGATTTCTCCAGATTCTCTGAACCTTTTGATGATATTATGGACTGTAGATGATGAAATCCCTAAATTCCTTGCAATTGTACGTTGAGGAACATTGTCCTTAAACTGTTCGACTATTTTCTCACCCACTTGTTCACAAAAAGGTGAACCTCGCTCCATCTTTGCTTGTGAATGACTGAGCAATTCAGGGAAGCTCCTTTTCTACCCAATCATGGCACCCACCTGTTCCCGATTAGCCTGTTCACCTGTGGGATGTTCCTCACAGGTGTTTGATTAGCATTCCTCAACTTTCTCAGTTTTTGTTGCCATCTGTCCCAGCTTTTTTGGAACGTGTTGCAGCCATCAAATTCTAAGTTAATGTTTATTTGCTAAAAACAAAGTTTGTCAGTTTGAACATTAAATATCTTGTCTTTGTAGTGTATTCAATTCAATATAGGTTAACATGATTTGCAAATCATTGTATTCTCTTTTTATTTATGTTTAACACAACGTCCCAACTTCAATGGAATTGAGGTTGTATATACTCATACATGTTTCACTGACACGCAACAAGCTTTTACATAGTATGCAGTATTCCTATATATTGTGTGCCCCTCGCTCGAGTAGTTATAACACGCCGCACAGAAAGTCATTGCCATGTCTGTTGGCTTGTTATATAGGCAAAAGTACAGACGACAGTACTGCGTGGGTCTTTTTTCCCCGACTCCCCAGTGCATAGTAAACATAATAGAGTCGTAGGTATATACAAGGAAATCCTCAGCTCTTGTCTGCGCCGCTTCACCGCGACACCTGCGAGATTTAGTTCTCATGCTGGCGGTTGAGGTCCCGATAGCCGTAGGAAAAATTGATTTCAGCCTCTAGCTCTGCATCCAATGCTTTCTGCTAAGTCTTTCTCAATACACGCCAGTTCCAAGTGATCAGCATGGAGTTTGGGATAGTTGCTAGGCAACCATAGGTGACCACGTTTCTTCCCCTGTTGACTGATTTTCCCTATCCACTGGTCACGTATTCCTTTTTCACTTGGAAAGCCAAAAAAAAAAAAAAAACTTGCCACTGCCTGAACCATTTGTACAACCAAATGCCACACATTAAACCATCGTGACATCGCTAAATCATGCGACAACTAATTTACAAGGGCGGGAGCAACAGCATGGAACAATAGCACACAACGCCGAATTGGCTCGTGTGACGTCACAGCGCCGGATAGAGTCGAAGACCGGAAGGCGCTGGATGCAAAAGGCAGAAGCCGCAATCTGCATCATATTTATCGTTTTAACTGCTGTATATCTGCTATATAATCACTTCAAAATGCAAGATGTGGTTTGTAAAGGGGTTCTAGAGTTTTAAAAAAATTTTAACCTCTTTGTCCTCTGATCTTTAGTGTGCTCCTGAAAATTGGCATTGTCTGGCCTTCAGAAGTGCATCAATGTCATTTAAGTGTTGTCAGTCCACCCTCCAGTGGACAAAATGTACAACAAAAGTTAGTTTTATTGAAAAATAGCAGTGAATGTGTTCTCCATCCCCACGGGTCGGATTGGACACCCTGACGGGCCGATTCTGGCCCACAGTCCGCATGTTTGACGGCCCCGAGTTAGACAATGTATTCTTGTTAATTAGTCATCTAATTTAAGGCATTACGGCGAAAGCATCGTAGTCTGGTAATTACCTGGACCATCAACTGATCGAGTTGAGCACCACGGTTGTTTAATGAGTAGAATACATGCAATCCTCCTGGATTCAATTAGGTACAGCAAGTCAATAACAGAAACCATTAAGCTCAATAAAGGGATAGCTCCCTAGAGGAAGAATCCACATGTGGTTTTTCCCAGAGATTTATTGTGCTGAAATGATTGCCCTTTTCCACGAAAAGCAACGCAGATATTATCGCCTCCCGTTGTTCAATATTGGAATCCCCGGAAAAAAAAAAAAAAACTGACTAATACAGTACAACACTTTTTTCAGTGACAAAAAGTATGGTTTATTACGTATTGGTGTGAGGGAATGTGTGGTTAATGTCAAGTGGTAAAAGTTACATACAACTGGAGGACGACTAAACTAAACGGAATATTGTTGTTGTTCCCCGGCCCCGCCTGTGTGGAGTTTGCATGTTCTCCCCGTGCCTGCGTGGGTTTTCTCCGGGCATTCCGGTTTCCTCCCACATCCCAAAAACATGCTGCCCTCGACCGCGCTCTTTTGCAAAATATCCAAACAGCAAAATGGTAAATTATGCTTAACATTTGCATCATGGAAAACGAGAGGCCACAAACATACTGTAACCTTTTTTTAAATATTTAAAAAAGGAAACAAGGTATCAAACAAACACCTGTAAACGGCTTACAAAAGGGCTTGTTTGCATGCACATATGTAAGTCCAATGCCCTCTGAACAAACTCAAGTTGCGCGCACACAAATGTGTAAGGTCACGGTTAACGATGCAATGGCACCATGCACACGAGTAGCTCTTTTCTGGGTGTTTCCAGGGTTCAGAGTGCAGGCTGTGTTCAGTGGGAGCCTCGCACATTTAACAAGACGTTTAATCACGTTTACCATTCAAACGGCCACAGGGAGCACATTGACAAGAGTGGAGGTCTGGACTGCATTAGAGTACACGTCTCATATATGCCTTCAAATGAACTGCTGCATGGACTTATTGAATCGGTCACGAGAATAGTGAAATGACGTAAACTTCCCTTTGAGGTTCATTTAAAAAAAAATAATAATAATCTGAAAAAGTGAGCTACCGAATATTTGTAAACGGGAGGTGACATTTTATTTTTCACCAAAATTATTTTTATGCGAAAATCACTATCATTAACCGCTATCGAATACTGCACACCAGAACGACAGATTCCGACAGATTCTCCTTGCCATTAACTTATTTTTCATTAACTATTAAGTTATTAAATTGATTCGTTAGTTCGCACTGCCATCATTTTTGCACGTAAGGATGAAAGGGTTTGCGGATTACAAATAAAAACTGATGTCAGATGTTACTATATACAGTGGAACCTCGATAAAACAGACCCCAATATAACGGATATGTGTTCAAAAATAGTTTTCATTTTCAAGTCTTTGGAGTCTGGAACATGCTATTTTTGGTACAGTAACAGGTTTTTTGTAAAGCTCTTCACCTTTGGCAACTGATTTGGAACTAGGCAGCACACAAATTACCCACTCATGAAAGCGACTCACCTATGATGAGAACTGTATGTCAACGATGTCACCATAACCAAGCATACCGACGTGTGAGTTTGGATAAAACGTGAAACTTTCAAACATTTTCAAGTTTTTTTATATCCATCCATTTTCTACCGCTTATCCAAGGTCTGGTCGCGGGGGGAGTAGCTTTAGACTTCCCTCTCCCCAGCCACTTAAGCCAGCTCTTCCGGGGGGGACCACGAGGCGTTCCCAGGCCAGCAGAAAGACGGAGTCTCTCCAGCGTGTCCTGACTCGTCCCTGGGGTCTCCTCCTGGTGGGACGTGCACAGAACACCTCACCAGGGAGGCGTCCGGGAGGCATCCAAATCAGATGCCCCAGCCAACTCATCTGCCTCCTCTTGATGTCGAACTCCCATGCACCCTCGAGGACCCTGCCGAGGGTGTAGAGCTGGTTCACTGTTCCACGGCCAGGACGAAAACCACACTACTCCTCCTGGATCGGAGATTCGACTTCCCGACGGACCTTCCTCTCCAGCACCCCTGAATAGACCTTACCAGGGAGGCTGAGGAGTGTGATCCCCCTGTAGTTGGAACACACCATCCGGTCCCCCTTCTTAAAAAGAGGGACCGCCACCTCAGTCTGCCAATCCAGAGGCACTGTCCCCGATGTCCACACGATGTTGCAGAGGCGTATCAACCAGGACAGCCCTACAACATCCAGAGCCTTTAGGAACTGAGAACCCAGACTCTGCTTCCTCATGTCGGTGGGATTGAGGAGGTCTTCGAAGTATTCTGCCCACCGACTCACAACGCTTCAGCGACCACCAAAGCTGCATTTCGCTTGGTCAGCCAGTACCCATCAGCTGCCTCAGGAGTCCCACAGGCCAAAAAGGCCCAATAGGACTCCTCCTTCAGCTTGACGGCTTCCCCACCATATGGTCACAGCTCCGGTCGTCCGCCTCAGCAATGGAGGTGGGGAATATGGTCCACTCGGACTCGATGTCCCCCGCCTCCCCCGGAACATGAGCAAAGTTCTGTCGGAGGTGGGAGTTGAAACTCCTTCTGACAGGGGATTCTGCCAGACGTTCCCAGCAGACACTCACGATACGTTTGGGCCTGCCATGTCGGACCGCCATCTTCCCCCACCATCGGAGAAAAAAATTGCTTTGTGTTTTTGCTGTAGTATTAGAGTGTAACCAATTATCAGCTGTCAATTCTTTGTGTGATTTTAACAAATAATTCTGATAAGTATGTGTACCTGTATGCATTCATAGATGCATTTAGCTTTCTACAGTCCTACAGCATGACCCTCTAATTAAGCCCCAATGTACTGCTAAGGTAGTTTGGCAACAGATCCATTAACGTCGACAATCGACCACAACCTAGGGTGCATTGCATCCGAAAATAACCCCTATCTTTCCACAGCAAATCCATCACCAAGTCAGTCTTTTACCACCTCAAAAAGAATTTACAGTTTCCTCCCATCACTGAATGACTCAGGAGCACAGACCCTCATCCATGTCAACAACAACTTCCCATCTGGACTATTACAACATTGTCTTGGACAGACTCCAGTGTGTACAGAATTGTGCTTCCTCGGTTGTCACCTCCTCAGAACTTAGACAGCACTTCTCCCACACTTTAATGCCGATTCACTGGCTCCCAATTAGGCTCGGCATAGCTTCAAACACATCTTATAAACATATCTTCACTTGCATCTACCATAATACTACATATACCTTAAATCATTCTTGGCCAGATCACCCATGAGAACGAGAACTCGCTCGAAAAGGGGTTTTTATTTTGTTGTTAGATAAATGTTTTGACATTACTGATCTCTTCTATTCCTACACCGAAGCTCGCTACCATACTACTGTAATACCCTTTGAAATCATTCATCCATTCATCCATCCATCCCTCCATTTTCTCAAAAAAAAGATCTGTCCACATTAGTGTCGCGGTTGAGTTGAAGCCTAGCACAGATGGCTCTGGGCGTGAGGCGGGGTACTTCCAGCCAATCGCAGGGTGCATATACAGTAAATTAACAACCATTCCCACCAATGGACAATTTAGAGTCTTCAATTAACATAACACGAATGTTTTGGGAAGGTGTGAGGGTGTCAGATTACCTGAAGAAAACCTGTGCAACATGAAAACTCCAGAGGAAGGCCTGATCTAGGATTCAAACCCAGAACCCGAAAACAAGAACACACTATGCTGGCTTTTAATCATTTTCCCATAAAATATTGTGGTATACTGTCATCGCTTCAAAGTGCTCTATGAATAAAAGTGTTATTATTATTATTATTATTGTGTTTAAAACCATCTTGTTTCTAACTACTGTGGACACTGTAAGTGACCTAGTTTGTACTGTATAGATAACCTGCTCGCCTCATTATCTTTAGTTCACATGTAAACACTGGCATAGGTTCTACCATTTTAGGCGTTACATTTGGTGGTGGAATTTTAATTAATGTGCCTTAAAACTATGTTGGCAAACAAACCCTTCTCACTGAAGTTTGCATGATTCTGGCAAACATGCATACAAACGCACACACCTGGATTTCATGAGGCCTCAGGACTGACAGCATGTCATTCATCAAAATGCCACAGTTCATCTTAACCAATTTAACTGCAAATCTACATTCCTTTTTTTTTTTTTTTTTTTTTTTTTTTTTTATTTGAAGTCAATCCGAGATAAT
>NC_084542.1:517500-647500 GCF_024500275.1 Phycodurus eques | reverse complement strand
TGTATACAGTACAAACATGGACAAAATGGTTGAACCCTCTGTTCATACAAGAAAAACCCCCAATGGAAAATGGTCTGGACAAAAATTCTTTGACCTTGAACTAAATTTGATGACACAACCTTTTGAGGGAATCACTGCAATCAAATGATTGCTGTAATTCTCAAGCAAACTCCTAGCATGTGTTGACAGGTATTTTGGCCCACCATTCATGAGCAAAGTGCTCCGACCTTGTCAATTTTAAAGGGTGCCTTCTCCAGACTGTGTGCTTGGGCTTTTTTCACATGTCCTATATTGTTCATATCAGGACTCTTCAGAATAGTCTGTTTTCTTCTTAGCCACTTTGTTTTTTTTATTAGCTGTGTGTTTGTGTCTTGAGTGTGTTGGAAGACCCATGACCTGCAACTGTGACACCAGGCAGAACATTTGATTCTGGAATGCCTTGATAGTCTTGAGATTTCATAGCACGGGTTCAAAACACCCTGTGCTGGATTCAGTAAAGCACCCTCAGAACATAACTAAGCCTGCTGTTCACAGTAGGTACAGCGTTTTCTTCATTTCCTTGTACACAGGAAAAATTGTTGATCCTTTCGAAAGAATGAAAATGCCACGATCATGACTGCAATGACTTGAAACTGATGAGAATGGAATTTGCTGCATGTTGAAAAGCCACAACGCTTGTGGGCCAAATTCGGATCTCAATTTCCAAATGTAAATGATTTCTTATGTCCTGAGAAACTGACACCTTGTCCTGCCATTAACGATTTTGAAAGCCCGAGATATTGAGGTATTTGAACTGGATTGTGTATGATGTGTTCAGTGCCTCTGTTTTGGATCGCCTCAATGCCCTGCTGGAACCTGGTGGATCGCTCACTATTAATGAACGTGGAGTCATAGATGGGAAAACCCCAATAATTACGCCACACCCTAACTTCAGGTAGTATTCAAGTTATGTTAACTTTCTCTTACTAATCATCAATAACATTTCATTTTATTTGAACTGAGCAGGTTGTTCCTGACAATGGACCCTGTGCATGGGGAGCTCTCCAGGGCCATGAGGAACAGAGGGGTAGAGATTTACATCCCTGGGGAAAATGACGGACTCTCCTGGGACACGCTGGATTTGAAAACATTGCTTCACACTGCAGGAGTGACTGGTGATTGTGTGTGTAATTTGCTGATTGAAATCCACAATAGCATCAAATCTGCCATCTGGGGTAAGCATCAGCTACACAATTTCATGATGCCGCTGGCTACTCTGGCGGTGTACAAAATCAAATACTGCTTTCGTTACTCTAGATTCCCCTGTGTCATCGGTGGCCTCAATGTTCCATGCTGCCACTCTACTGTACTGCCAGCTTCAGAGAGGTGTGGATTTGCCCTGTGCACTGCAGCATGCCTGTCGAGAGGCTTACTCCTTCAGTCAGCACACCACTGCCAGCCAAAAGGTATCAAGTATCATGAATGCGTTCTGAAATGCATCATTTGATGATTCTTGCTTAGATGACTTCGATGAATAGATACACTGTGGTAGCAGCCTAAGCAAAGAGGCCCAGACTTCCTTCTCCCTGGCCACTTTGTCCAGCACTTTCCGGGGAATCCAGGGACGTTCCCAGCCCAGCCGAGAGACGGTCTCTTCAGAATGTCCTGGGTCTTACCTGGGACCTCCTCCCATTTGATTAACGATATGCCTGAGCCACTTCCTCTGGTTCCTCTTGATGCGGAGGATCAGCAGCTGTCCTCTGAACCCCTCCCTGGTGACCAAGCTTACGATCCAATCTCGAGAGAGAGCCCAGACCATCTGCAGAGGAAACTTATTTTGGCCCCTTGTATCTGTGATCTTGTTCTTTTGGTCACTACTCAGAACTTGTGACCATAAGTGAGAGTGTGGACCGACACTATATTGAGAGCTCTGTCTTCCAGCTGAGCTATTGTCACCACGACAGCGTGCTGCACAGTCGCCATGACTGCAGTCGCTGCGCTGACAGTCTTGTCCGGCGTCTCGGGAAGGGGGACGTGATGCACCATCACCAATGGCTTTAGTTGGGATGAGATGCATGCTGCTCACCTTGACTCAGGGCCAACACACATTTCCTGGTTCATGTTGATAGCTCCACCCTTCTCTTCACAAGAGTGCCCAAGACCTACGACCGCAAATCCGATCACACAGCCACAAAGTTGATGATCGCAATGCTGCCTAGGGTTTCTTCAGTATACTGGAAACACCCTTTTGCTTGAAGATGGTGTTCGCAATGAACTATCTGTGCTTATGCATCTTTGCAAACTCTATTTTTGACAATACGTGTTCATTATTATTCACAAACAGGCGACAACAAAAACAGATAACATTGTCGTTCTTTTCTTTTCCTTTTTTAATTACACTTTTTTTTTTTTCATTGAATCTTGAAGGTTCCGTGGGCTTCTTTTATGGGCCTTGAGTTTCAGGTCTTTCCATAGATTTTCGATTCGATGCAAGACAGGGCCATTCTAGCAGCTTTATTTGTTTTCTTTGAAACCAACTGAGAGTTTCCTTGGCAGTATGTTTTGGATCATTATCCCGCTGAAATGTACACCCGCGTTTCATTTCCATTTTCCTCGTAGATGGCAGCAGACTTTTGTCAAGAATATCTCGGTACATTTGTCCAATGATCCTTCCTTCAATCATGTAAAGTTTACCATTACCGTTTGCTGAAAAGCAGCCCCACACCATCATGTTCCCACCTCCGACCTTCACTGTTGGTATGGTGTTTTGAGGGTGACGTGCAGTGCCATTTCTCTTCCAAACATGGTGTGCATTCTCGCATCCAAACAGTTAAATTTTGCTCTCATCAGACCAGACTATATTCTCCTCGTATTTAACTGGCGTGTCCAAATGTTGTTCAACAAACCTTAAACAAGCTTTGACATGCTTTGTTTTCCCCAAGGCAATGTCAATCATATGTTTTCATTTTCCAAGGCTTGAATAATATTTCATCCTTTCTTCGACGAAAGGGGCCAGCAGCCAGCTCTTGTCGTGAGGGCTCCTTACCCTCTTCCGCTTCATTTTGAGCATTACCACAACCATATGATTAACATACATTTACAAATGATTGCATAAGTGTACCACCACCATATAAAAGTATCATTTATGGTCATTCACAATATTTTGCAAATTATTCACTCGCAAAACCAACTAATTTACCTATTTAAAATCATAGTCCCAAAGAGAACATGGAAAAACTACTGTAATTATAGCACTTTATTTGAATGATGGTTTGTTTTCCTATGCAATCATCTTTAAAGGAGTCTGGGCTTTTTAACGTTGCACATGCAGTATCTTCATATGCTATAAATGGGCTTGAGACAGACAGACAGACACACACGCACCATCACATTTTCAAACGATCATACGTGACGTCACTCGGGCTTTCGGTTTTATTCACATGACAAATATAGCAGCATTGATAATGTTGTGTGTAAAAAGAAAAGGAGGAGTTTACCGGCTTACTGGACTTTACAAGGTAGGCAGCTTGCTCACCAGTAGTCCAGATGAATTGACAGCTCACACTTTCCGTTTCGAATGAATAAATCGCCACCGGCCAGAAGAAAAACGGCGTACTGGCCCGTCTGTGACGTGCAATACTTTCTGTGGGTAATAGCGTGTTCTATCGGGAAGAAAGTCAATTGTGGGGCAGCGGGCAGCCAATCATATTGCAACGGGTTGCTTTGAATTCAAATGGGATTCATAGCAATGATCGAAAGAGCGTCACAGCACTCTCTTGCTTTCTCGTGCAGGAGGAGATTGCAAATAAGGTGAGCTTTTGCTCCCCCGACTCCATTGTTATCCCTTTTATGTCTGACCTCTGCCTACTTCCCTGTCTTATATGGGTTTTATAAACATGGCGAAGAGGAGCGGCGATGCACAACGTCCTTGTCCCCCTCTCCAGATGAAAGGAGCCGGGCACATGGGTGCTGGACTGGCAACCAGTTGCTCGCTATAGAGCGCCACCCCGAGCCCGGTTTCAGAGGTGCAGCCCGGTGACCTGCGACGGGGCCAGGGAAAAATACTTCCACTTTTGGCAGAATTTTGAGCAGCGCTTTTTCTGATCCCGGTTTGGGTGACCATCGCAGAGGCATAAAGCCCCTGACAACTGAGCTCCTAGGATCAGTGGGACTTTCAAACCTCTCCACTTAAATTCTATCACCTATAACCAGAAATCGAAGCAAGTCTCCATGGCCAAATTCAAGATGAAAAGTCCCAAGCAAAGACGGCTCCAACGGGCTCTACCTACCAAATCGAGCTTTAAAATATCATGAAAAAATGTTTTTGTATGAAATCAGTCTGTTGTGATATCACACAATGTAGGTTTTTGGATTCTTTTTTCTCTTGTCTTGTCTTGTGGTGCGTGTTCATCAGCTCCAGAGGATATACTGTATTGTACAATGTACTGCATGTTATTTTTCCAGCTAGCCCAGCAAGTGATTGAGCAGCACCTGGCTATTCTGGACACCGACAACTGGGACACTGGGTTACTTTGTCCTGGAGTTTGGCCCGACAGCTTCCCTTCCGCATTACTCTCCACCGAAGATTCCTGTTTCTCAACTGTCCTCCGAGATGGGCAGGTGCTGTCATTTTGCCTCAACACTCTCAGTTTACAGGGTAAACGGTAAGGATCAGCATTGAATCCCAACACTTTTCCGTATATTAAGCCAGTGCTTCCCAACACTTTCCGATATATTAAGTCAGTGATTCTCAACCACTGTGCCCCAGCGCAATAGTGTGCCATAACAGTTCATCAGGTGTGCCGCAGGAAATGTTCCACTTTCAGTGAATTGATCTGGTTTCTTACTAAATAAAAGCGTACTTGCGCAGAAAAGCTACAAATGGCGTACGGCCAAAATTCTATCAAACTGTAGAGGGGAAAAAAAAAAAGAAACTTTTCAGAGACAGAAGCTGACATGCTTCTCAGTGAGGAAGGTGGCATTGGAAGCGAAACGCAGCCGGTGGCAGGACGTCATTGCTTCAGTGGACGAAGTGAGTGCAGCTGTAGAGGAAGAAAAAAAATAATAAAAATGTCCGACTTAAAATTAGCTCCCAAACAAGACTTTCGGCCCTTCACCACACGCAAATGTAATTTAGCAGCATATCCATCTCAATCGATTGATCGATGCATCTACTTTAGTTGTCCCTGAGGGCAATTCAAAGCCATGAGGAGTATCATTCTTTAAAAAGGACAGACAACACAACAACAAAATAATACACAAAGTACAAAATCTAATCAATAATTAACGTTTGATATGAAGGGAAATTGGACATGAGGCATGGCTTCTATTCACCACCTCATGCGTCGCTAAATTTCCTTGTCGCCAAAATGTGTGTATGGATGGGTTAGAATTCCCATACATACATCATTGTTTTGATAGGTCACATAACTCTGGACACCGGAGTACAAATCTTTCAGGTCCTGTTTTGTGCGTACGTAGTGTTGATGAGTGAGGCCGCTGTGCTTTTTTTGTGTCGTTTCTTTTTGATAGTTCACAAAGAGCGCAGAATCCTCTGTACGCATCTTTCAGACGTCATTTTGTGTGGAAGTAGCGTTGATAAGTGAGGCCCCTGAAAATTATTTACAACCAATGATCAGTCTTTCTGACACACCTCATAATTAACCTGTGTATCGACTTTGTGACATTTTTGTTTGGTTGTGTGCTGTGAGACTTTCTGATGCAAAATATATGCCTTGGTACAATGAAGGTTGAAAAACACTGGTAATTCAGCCACATTTTCACCTGGCATTACTGTCCAGATAAGTTTATCACACTACTGATGTGGGTTTCTAGCTTTTCGCCTTGGTGGGGAGTTGGATAAACGGTAACAGCTGAGTCAGTTTTGTTAATCGTGTAGCATCATACGAAATAAATGGATTACATCTTCTCTGAGCCACCGAGCAACGTATATGAAACAAAATAGATCTGCTTGTCCAATACATAGTCCCCTCCAAAACTATTGGAACGGCAAGGTCAATTCCTTTGTTTTGGTTGTATACTGAAAGGTTTGGGGTTCAGATCAAAAGATGACTATGAGACAGAGGTTCAGAATTCCAGCTTTTATTTTATATTTGCATTTAGATGTGTTAAACAACTCAGGACTGAGCACCTTTTGTTCAAAGCCACCCACTTTTCAAGTGAGCAAATTTATAGGAACATGTGACTGATCGGTGTTTCCAGTGGCTCAGGTATTGCCTTTTAGATTGATTGCTTAAACATCAGAAAGTGCTTGTTTTTGGCTTTGGGATTCACCTGTGAAAACTGCATTTGCTGTTTCGCAAACATGAAGACCAGAGAGCTATCTATGGGAGAAAAGCTAACCATATTGAAGCTGCGAGAGGAGGGAAAATCCATCAGAGCTATTGCACAAACATTGGGCATAGCCAATACAACAATGTGGAATGTCCTGAAAAAGAGAGAAACTACTGTTGTACTGAGCAACAGACATCGAACAGGTTGGCCAAGGGTATCACCAGCAGTTGATGACAGAAACATTGTGAGAGCTGTGAGGAATCACCCAAAGACAACAGTCAGTGACATCACTGACATCCTCCACAGGGTTGGGGTGAAGGTATCACAATCCACTGTTCGAAGACTTCGAGAGAAGAAATATACAGGCCATACCACAAGATGCAAACTGCTCGTCAGCGAAAAGAATCAGAAGGCCAGATTGGATTTTGCAAAGAGAGAGAGAGATGAGCCACAGAGGTTTTGGATCAAAGTTTTTACTGACTGATGAGACCAAGATTAACCTCTACCAAAGTGATGGAAAGGCCAAAGTATGGAGAAAGAAACGATCTGCTTCTGATCCAAAACACAGAAGCTCATCTGTGAAGCACGGTGGAGGTCATGTCATGGCTTGGGCTTGCATGGCTGCCTCTGGAACAGGCTCACTAGTCTTTGTTGTTGATATAACTCATGATGGGAGCAGCAGAATGAATTCTGACAATGACCCAAAACACAACAAAGGACTTCATCTTAGACTGGCTGGCCAAGTCAATCACGCGACTGCAGTTATTGCAAGTAAGGGTTATGCCACCAAATATTCAATGTTATTCACTTTAAGTTAATTTGTCTGTTCCTAAGGAACAAAGGAATTGACCTTGCCCTTCCAATACCTTTGTAGGGGACTGTAATTCACTCTCAGATATAATTCAACCCATTCTTTTTTTTTTTTTTTAATTGTTTTTTGTTTTTGTTTTTAAAGAAATCGCCCACTATGTCTGAGGGACCTGCAGAAGGCACTTCAGAGCACTGGCTTCCATGAAGATCTGGTCTTCTTGGAGGGAGGGGAAAGTGTGGAGCAAGATATGCTGCAGCTGATGCCAACAGCAGTCAGACTTGTCACTGAGCGTGCTTCTCATGGAGACTGGATCATGCGCAGTTCCTGGCTCTCACATCTGGGAAAGAGCTACAGATATGCCCCAGGTTGGTTATTAGATGTGATTCACTAACAGCCGTATAAAGATTTCAGAATTCAATCTAGTGCAATACATATTCTTGATAGTTGACAGCTGAATAATTTCTAATTGTACACTAGTACCATCTTTCTTGACATTTAGTATTTGTTCAGATAATACTGAATATATTTAAAAGTATAGATGGCATCTAATGAACATTGTATTTTGTCTGTTCAATATGAAAGACCTAAACTAAAACACGATTCTCTGGTTTTGCAGCTCTGGCTCTGGTTCAAGTGGAAGCAGGAAACCGAGCTCTGAAGGCTGTTTTCAGTAGTGAACTTGCTGCTCAGGTCAAATCCCTCGCTGAGCTTCTGCAGCCAAACAACATCGGTAAACTTTTATTAAAATTTTCCATCCATCTATTTTCTTCCGCTTATCCGAGGTCGGATCGCAGGGGCAGTAGCTTTATCAGGGAAACCCAGACTTCCCTCTCCCCAGCCACTTCCTCCAGCTCTTCCAAGGGGATCCCGAGACGTTCCTAGGCCATCCGAGAGACATAGTATCTCCAGCGTGTCCTGGGTTGTCCCCGGGGTCTCCTCCTGGTGGGACGTGTTTGGAACATCTCACCAGGGAGGCGTCCGGGAGGCATCCTAAACAGATGCCCCAGCCACCTCATCTGGCTCCTTTTGATGTGGAGGAGCAGCGGCTCTACTCTGAGATCCTCCCGGATGACCGAGCTTCTCACCCTCTCTCTAAAGCAGAGCCCGGACACCCTGCGGAGGAAACTCATTTCGGCCGCTTGGATCCGGGATCTTGTTCTTTCGGTCTTTCAGGTCGTGACCATAGGTGAGAGTAGGCACGTAGATCGACCGGTAAATTGAGAGCTTCGCCTTTAGGCTTCAGAATCAGAGTCATCTTTATTTGCCAGGTATCTCCAAAAAAACCACACAAGGAATTTCTCTCCGGTAGTTGGAGCCGCTCTAGTACGACAACAGACAATCAATTGACAGAGAACACTTTGGAGACATAAAGACATTGACAAAAAAAAACAGTCACTGAGCAATAAAGGGTTAATGGTTATCTGGAAATGCCGGTACATTTTATTTTTTTTGACAATTGTGCGAAAGTTGCACAGTCCTCTAGCACTTAGAGCAGTTTGAATGACTAATATTGCAATAGTCTGGTGCAATGACCATTGTATAGTTTAAAGTGACGAGTAGTGCGATCATCTGGGACAATGTCGATTGTGCAAATGTTGCAGATACTCCTCAATCGGTGTGCAAATGGAGCAGATGCTACTCTGGCATGAGTGGCCAGTATATGCAAATAGTGCAGCGTGGCGAGACGACTACAGTGAGTGCACGAGCAATACATAATTGGCCCCACAGAAATGTGACAACAAACTCAAGTCAACAAATTGCCAGGATGTTGCAATGGAATTGTAAGTTAGCTGTTTAAGAAGTTGATCGCAAGAGGGAAGAAGCTGTTGGAATTTCTGCTAGTTCTAGTTTGCATTGATCGGTAGCGCCTACCTGAGGCAAGGAGCTGGAAGAGCCGGTGACCGGGGTGCGGAGGGTCAGAGAGGATTTTGCACGCTCTTGTCTCAGTTCTGGCAGCGTGCAAGTCCTCAAGGGTGGGACTTGCGTCTTCACCACAACGGACCAATACAAAGTCTGCATCGCTGCAGACGCTGCACCGATACTCCTCCCGTTGAATTCTTCCCTCACTCGTGAACAAGACCCCGAGAAACTTGAACTCCTACACTTGGGGCAGGATATCATCTCCGACCCGGAGAGGGCACTCCACCATTGTCCGACTGAGGACCATGGTCTCAGATTTGGAGGTGCTGATTCTCATCCCAGCCGCTTCACACTCAGTTGCGAACTGCTCCAGTGAGAGTTGGAAGTCACGGCTTGATGAAGCCAACAGAACCACATCATCTGCAAAAAGCAGAGATGCAATACTGAGGCCACCAAACCGGACCCCCTCTACGCCTCGGCTGCGCCTTGAAATTCTGTCCATACAGAATCGGTGACAAAGTGCAGCCTTGACGGAGTCCAACCCTCACCGGAAACGGGTCCGACTTACTGTCAGCAATGCAGACCAAATTCTGACATTGGTTGTGCAGGGACCGAACAACCCGTATCAGGGGGTTCGGTACCCATACTCGCAAAGCACACCCCACTGGACTCCCCGAGGGACACGGCCGAACGCCTTCTCCAAGTCCACAAAACACATGTAGACTGGTTGGGCGAGCTCCCATGCACCCTCGAGGTCCCAGCTCACACTTCACCCGACCCCTATGGCTCCTCTCACAGGTGGTGAGCCCATGGGAAGGGAGACCCACGTTACCCTTTTGGGCTGTGCCCCGCCGGACCCCGTGGATGCAGGCCTGGCCACCAGACGCTCGCCTTCAAGCCCCACCTCCAGACCTAGCTCCAGAGGGGTCAGCAACGTCCGGGAAAGGGAAACCTAAAACCATTTGTTTTATTCACCATAGGGGTCTTTGAGCCCTGCTTTGTTTGGTCCCTCACCTAGGACCTGTTTGCAATGGTTGACCCTACCAGGGGGCGTGAAGCCCCAGACAACTTAGCTCCTAGGATCATTGGAACAAACAAAGCCTCCACCACGATAAGGTGATGGCTCAAGGGGGAAAAAAATTCAATATATATATTTTCCAAGAGAGTGTACTAAAGGAAGGCTGCAGTATACTAACCAAACAAAAATACTGTTGCATCACTTAGAGGAATCTTGATGCATACATTACAAATATTCTTCGTCACAGACTTGTTGAGTATTTTTTTTTTTTGTATCCCTCCAGATGAGCACAGGATTCTGGTGGACATGCGATGGAACAAGCAGTACTTGGACATTTTAGCCAACAAGTGTAACTTTGAGGATGAGAAAAGATATACGGAGTTTCTGGAGGCTCTGAATGCAGTTGCCAACAGGTGGGAGATTGACGCCGCGTAATTATTATTCTGTGCATACTTGCACGCACGTCATGCAGTTCACAAAATGGGGCATATACGCAGGTACAACTATAGCAATGAGCTAAACATAGGGAAATGTTTACATTGACCGTCACTTAAAAATGTGTTTAAAAAGTAATTATTGTAACTGGGAATTGTAACATTTCATATCTGAATTATATACTGGTCATATGTTTTGGCATATCAATTGCAAATCTGCTCAAAGTTGCCGAATTGACATTTTGTGAAACTTACAAACAGTTTGTATTGGTCATTCATCATGTGCAAGTTGATTGACTTCCTTCCTTCCTTCCTTCCTTCCTTCCAGGATTGCGCTTCTGAAGGACAGAGAAGAGAGAGCAGTAATTTGCACCTGTACTGTCAACCTGTCTGCTCATAACTGTGCCCTGAGAATAGCCACAGCCTTCTCCAAAGGTCTGCACAGGGACCTGAAGTACACACGTTGTTTTACCTGATATCCTCCCGACTGGCTTATACATTTGGTGGGTATATACAGTCAAAATCAGAATGTACTTGGGTTTTTCTGCCAACACAGGGACTGTGGACATTGGTCACCTGGCTCATCCGGTACTGATACACCTCCACACCTTCTTTGACCTGTGGGATTCCTTCACGCTCCAGGCGGTGCACAGCGGGAAGGCTTACATCCCAGACCACGTTATGTTTGAGGTCAACTCGTGCTGCTCCTTTTACTATCCATTACTATGACAAAGTAAAACCAACCCATGGGCTGCCGAAGCCTTGCTTTTCTTGGACTTCCCTTCTCATACAACTTCACATGTAATTTCATATTTAGATCTTGCGGCTCCTGCAGTGGCTTGATCATTTCTGGAATGTTTGCAACACGATGCCAGCAGATACTCAAGGGGTCGCTGTGATGTCAATGCACTGGCAGTGGGTGCAGAAGCACCTCATCCTGCGTCTGCCCCTCCTCCTGCTGGGAGATGCTGACGTCACATTAGAGTAAGCGAGTTCCCCGATATGAACTCGTACAATTTCCATGATTATAATAGCTGGCATACATTTTCCCCAGATGCTACAAGGAGCTAAAAGCAGTTGGAGGAGCAATTGAGACTCTTCTGTCCACTCCGGTGTCTGTGGCTTTGGCTCTGAAAGGCATCCAGAGAACACTGGGAAAATGTCTGCCGTTCAAGGTTGGAAAGCCTCAAATTCAGAACTTGTTTTCTCACTACAGTGGTCAGGGTTAGCCCCTCCACACACTCACTGTTCAGCACCCGCGGATTCCCCTATCTGCGTATTTCTTTTCAAATATTCTTTGATTTTTTTAAAAAAATTTATTTCCCTCCCTCTCCCCCCTCCTTTTTTGGCTGGGAACCAACCCCGAAAATGTTCAATGGTTTATTACCACTTATTGAAGATTTTTGGGGGGGGTTTAAAAACAAGACTTTTTTTTTTTTTTTTTTTTTTTCCTTCTCAATCCATAGTATAATGGGCGTCAATGAAGCCCGGTCCCTATCCTATAGTTCATTGTGTGTGTGTGTGTGTGTGTGTGTGTGTGTGTGTGTGTGTGTGTGTGTATATATATATATATATATATATATATATATATATATATATATATCACATATATAACACACACACACAATGTATGATTTTGTTCAAATGGATTGGAACTGATGTTCAGGTAGGACAGATGAAAATCCAAATTGAAAATCCACATCACAATACATCCCTTATCTTCTTCTAGATGGAGACTGTTGCGAAGTGTGCATCTCAGCTCAGAGTTTTGAGTAAAGCCCTGGATGTGAGAGAGCTCAGATTTGATCACACATTCAGTTCTTGGAAGCAGGAACTAGTCTGTCTTCAGGTTGCTGGACTTCGTGTGGACATTAAGGAAAGTCTTCTTGAAGCCTGGGGACTTGTTCTGCTGGCGAACAACCAGCTGGATACAGAAAAATCTGGTAAGAATTGTTTATGTCTGGTACAGTACCGGTACACATTTTACAAGTTGTGAAGAGTGCCAAGGTAACGTATCTTTTATAAAAGTGTGCATGCAAACAGACTTTACAAATGGCAAAGATTAAAAAAAAAAAAAAAAAAAAAAAAAAAGCAGGTGTCTGCACACCAGCGTGAACGCCGACTCCACAGCTCTATCTGGTCCTTTGCAACCATGTTGCGTTCTTCGTGAACCTTTACATTTGAATGTGGGAAATATTTTGACCGAAAAGAATCTTCTATTCCATGATGTCCTTTACTGATAGAAGTCTGTTTTCATTTGTCCGCTTTGGTATCATGACCCGAGCCTGCATTATGATTGGAATTGATGATGAGGTTGTGATGCGGATGGAAGAAAAGAAGACTGAATCTGTTCTGCAATCCTTAAATGTCATTTGATGTCAAATTTGATATCTGGAATGATCGATCATTTCAGAATGAGCAGACCTGCGCTCTCTGAAATTGAATTTTGGACTAGTGGTATGTATGTCTGCCTCGGTTTTGTGGTTTGGGGTTCAAATCCCAGCTGCGGCCTTCCTGTTTGGAGTTTGCGTGTTCTCTCCATGCTCGTGTGGGTTTTCGTCCTCCGTCATTCCAAAGGCTCTAAATTGCCCCATGTGTGACCGCGCGTGTGTGTGTGTGTGTGTGTGTGTGTGTGTGTGTGAATGTTTCAATTGTGTAAATGTCCTGTGGACAATGTATTCCGTTTCTTGCCCAAAGTCAGCTTGGATAGGGCTTGCGTTCACCCACAATCCAAACAAGGACAAGTTGGACAGAAAAGGAAGGTTGGATAGAATTTCAGATGGCTTATTTTTTTTAAACCTGAAATGTGCTGAATATTAACAGCACGCAAAAGGAAAAAGGAAAAACTGTACTGTGGCCCACTAACCAGTGATGAAGACAATGATAATCACCCCACTTGTTGTATTTCCTCCTGAAGCAATATTGGAGAGGTTGGTGTCAAGTGTGGCGCACCTGCAGCACCAGATGACTTCCAGTGGTCTCTCGGAGACCCGCAGCATGTATGAAGAGGCTGGACCAGCAGAAGGGTTCCCTCTGTCTCGACAAGAACTACAGCGCCTAATCCGCAGGGCTCAGTTGTGGCCCCTGATGGAGGAAGTGGCTGTACTCAACCAGCTGAGGCTCAGCACAGATATATTGCGGTTATCTTTTTCACATAGGTAAAACTTGACTTAAAACCAGAGCAAAACAAAACTATGTTGGAGTGATTTTTATTTATTTATTTTTCATCTCTTGATTTACAGTGACCAAGAAGCATTGGAAACTTTGCGCCAAGAACTTTCCAGACATATTCGCTATTGCCTCCAGTCCACGTCAACGGGTGTCAGTCAACTTCGGCCACTCTGGTTCCTGCTCAGTCGTGAAAGGGTAAGTCAAAGGCTTTCAGATGTTCTACCATACACTCTACTGTCCTGAAAAAAAAAATTGCTGTGCAGCATTTTGGAAATGTACTAACCGGCTTTTTAAGGGGGGAAAAATAACCTTCACCAAGAGCCTCTTTTTAAAACAAAACTAAAAGGAAAGCCACATTGGGGGAAAAAAATCTTTAATACTGATCAAAATACATTTACAGCAGATACAGTGCTGTTAAAAAGTATCGATCCCCTTCTCAAATTCTTACATTTTTGCATAGTTTCCCCGCTTTAAAATCATCAAACCAATGTAAATATCAGACAAATATAACCCATGTGAACTTAATATATGCTGTTTTCAAATGGTGATTTCATGTATCAAGGGGAAAAAAAAAACTTCAAAGTTACCTGGCCTTGTGTGGAAAAAGTAATGGTCCTCGAAACCTGATAACTGGTTGGGCCATCCTCAGCAGCAACAACTGAAATCAAGCGTTTTTCTATAACTGTCAATGATTCTTTCACATGTCTGCAGAGAGATTTTGGCCCACTCTTCCTTGCAGAATTGTTTGAATTCAGCAAAAATGGGGGTTTTGAGCATGTACAGCCTTTTTGAGGTCTTGTCAGTGCATTTCAATCGGATTCCAGTTCGGACCTTGACTCGGTCACTCCAAAACCTTCATTTTGTTTTTTTAAGCCATTCAGAAGTCGACTTGCTGGTGTCGGATCGTTATCCTGCCGCAGAACCCTAGTGCGCCTCAGCTTGAGGTGACAAACTGACGGCTGAAAATTCTCCTTCCGGGTTTTCTGTTAGAGAGCAGAATTCATTGTGCCATCCAGCACAGCAAGTTGTCCAGGTCCTGAAGTGGCGAAGCAGCCCAAGACCACCACACAACAACGTTTGATTGTTGGTATTATGTTCTTTTCTTTTTCTTTTATTAATGCTGTGCAATATTTATGCCAGATGTAACGAGAGACACATCTTCCAAAAAGCTCAGCTTTCGTCTCCCAAAAGTCTTATAGAATTATTCCGATGTTTTTTTGCAAACGTAAGAGGAGTCTTTGTTCTTTTTGGTCAGCAGTGGTTTTTGGCTTGGAACTCTGCCATGGATGCCATTTTTTTTTTTTTTTTTTTTTTTTTTTTAGAAATGGCTTGTGCAACCCTTTCCAGACTGACAGATTACTTTATTTCCCGACTGTTGTGGAATTTCTTTGGATCGTGTCATTTTGTTGCAGCTTTTTTAGATTTTTTGTCCGACTTGATTTTGTCAGGAAAGATTCTGTTTAAGTGGTTTCTTGATTAAACAGGTCTGGAGGTAATCAGGCTTGGGTGTGCTCAGTGAAAATTAGCCAGAAATTGTGATTAGCCACAATTAATTCATGATTGAACAAGTGGGCTAATTACTTTTTCACACAGTGCCAGGTGAGTTTTTTTTTTCCTTAAGAAATGAAATCACCATTTAAAAACCAAATTTTAAGTTCGCTTGGGTTATATTCGTCTGATATTTACATTGGTTTGATCTTAAAGATTACATACAATACTTTTTCATGACAGTGTAGATAGTCATCAATGATGATGGATGGAAAGTCCCTCGCTATGGCGTTGTACAGTTTGATCGCATTTGAATATGGGACACACTTCTCATCAAAATGTAGGAAGGGTACACAGAAAATACATCTTAAGTGATGCTTGATTGTCTAATGGTGGTGATTCTTCCCACCAGCCAGCGGAGGAGCTCCAGTTTGTGTGGTGTGAGCTGCTATCTGAAGCTTTGGCTGCTCTGTGGAGGACCGGCGCCACATCTGACCCTGACCGTTGGTTGAAATGGAATCCACTCAATCCTGAGAAACATCCTGATTCAGAGCCAAATTGCGAAGCCAAAAATATGGTATTGGCTGTGCCTGTATTTTGTCGATACAACACTGAAAGTAACATATTCCCGAGAAACACATGACCTATATAATGAGGTGTATTGTCTTTTTAGGGACCAGCTTTGCTAAATAAAGCTCTGTGGTCTCATTGCACCCTGGGGGTACTCGCCGGCAGTGCGACTGGACGGCAGTGGGAACCATCAGGGAGTGCACTCCTCTTTGTCTCACATGTGACCCTAGGGGAGTGGAAGGAGCAGATTCTGCAGCTCCAGGACTTGTCTGCAATCTTGTGGGACAATATGGCTTTTCCAGCACTGGAAGACCTAAGGTAGGTGAAGTGCTTTACATTATAATGCCTACTCATAAATTACACACTGTGTTCCTCTGATCTCGTCATTTTTCTTCAGAGGCACAGATTTGAGGCTCCAGGGTGCCATCCTACGGCGACAGTTACAGAGCATGGCACACCTGTTACCTCTCAGTTTGCAGGAGGTTTATATGGATAAGTGCGAGAACTTGGTTGAGGAAGCCAAACCACTGATTGCTGCTCAGGAGATCCATCAAATTCTCAGCGATTTCATGCCCCCTAAATTGCTCCCTGATGGAGTGGTGGATTCCTGTATTGCCTGCCTGAAGCAATATGTTGAAAATAGAACTGAAGGCACCAACTCTGTGGCCGGCGCCGGTGTGTTCTGGGTCAGCATGGGGTTGCTCCATATCAAATTATGGGCACCGCAGACCATCTTTGACCCAGCCGTCAAGAGGGCCTACAAACTCAACTATGCCCAGCAGGAGGTACCGGCAAATGTTTCCATCTTCCGTAATTTCTCATGTTTAATGCACTCTCAAGTAGGGCCGCACAATTGTGGCCAAAATAAGAATGACGATTATTTTGATCAATCTTGTAATCACGATTATTCCTCATGTTGGGGACATTTTTTTATTGCACTACTTTCCAACCAACAAAATGTAAACCGTTTCCAGTGCAAAATGAATCTTTAAATAAGACTAACTGATAGATAATGGGGGGGGGGGAAAATGTACCCCAGAAATTCTACCTTACCAAGGGCTAACTGAATATGTAATTTGCTATTAGAAAGTGCAATCACAAATTGCAACTTAATGGAAGCAAATACAGTTTATGGATAGAAGGCAGTAAAGTAACATTCGGCCGGCTGGAAGCACCGACTTTCATTCATTTATTTTCCGTACCGCTTATCCTCACAAGGGTCGTAGGCGGTGCTGGAGCCTTTCATTTGAAAATCCATGCCAATATAAGGAATTGTCAAACCTAGACCATGCGTTTGCCCCCCCCGGTGGCATGCTGACACAAGGCGCTGCTGCATTTGAAGCACTTTTCATTTGACGCAGTGCCCGCATTTTAAATGTAAACATCGATCAGGCTCGTTTAATTGTGGCAGCCAAAATTGCTTTCCCGATTAAAAGTCAATTGCGCACCCCCGTAATCAAGGCAGGAAAACCTACTGTATGTATCGTGCTCACCATTAATTTGCTGCTTTCTATGCTCATGCTTTTTTCCAAATAAATATTCTGCTCTGTGTGCATGCGCTGACATATTTTTATTTATTTATTGACTTTATTATTATTATTATTTTAATCCCTGTGTCAGGACAGTCCACACTGTAAATGATGTAAAACGCTTGCCATTGCTTAATGTCACAAAACTGTGACCAATCGTCACCAAAATGTGAACATCGACCAATGCCAACGTCAACCTCTGAAAATATCAGAACGAAATCCCTAATATTTTGGATTTTATGGACGGTTAACGTTTTCCTCCCATATGCGCTCACAATACAGAAAAAGATTCACGTTGCTTAATGTTACAAAACTGCAACCAATCGTCACCAAAATGTATCTATCTCTGCATATGCTCCCTTTGCCAACTCAAAATATTAGAAAGAAATCCCCGATATTTTGGATGTTATGGACTTTTAAGTGTTTTCCTCCCCAGAGACATTTGCGACAGCAAGGCTTAACATCGCTTAATCTAATAAAACTACCAATCGCCACCAAAATGTATGTGGACATCTGTAATTATGCCCCCTTCCACCGCTGAAAGAATCAGAACGAAAAACTTATTTTGTATTTTATGTATATTTTGTGTGTGTGTATATGTATATATGTGTGTGTATATGTATGTGCATATATATGTATATGTACTTCCCATGGGCTCACCACCTGTGGGAAGTACAGGGGTCGGTGCCGGGCGGTGGCCGAAGGCGGGGACCTTGGCGATCCGATCCCCGGCTACAGAAGCTGGCTCTAGCGACAAGATATAATCGGACTTCCCTCCACACACAGCTTGGGCTCTGGTACCAGTCCTCTCGAGAGGGGTTGGACTCTCTTCCACGGTGAGAGGCGCCGAGCAGGTGTGGGTATACTTATTGCCCCCAGGCTTGGCGCCTGTACTTTGGGTTTCACCCCGGTGGACGAGAGGGTAGCCTTCCTCCGCCTTCGGGTGGGGGGGATGGGTCCTGACTGTTGTTTGTGCCTATGCGCCCTTTTTGGAGTCCTCGGAGGGGATGCTGGAGAGCGCTACCGCTGGGGACTACATTGTTCTGATGGGGGACTTTAATGCTCACGTGGGCAATGACAGTGAGACCTGGAAGGGCGTGATTGGAAGGAACGGCCCCCCCGATCAGAACCCGAGCGGTGTTCTGTTATTGGACTTCTGTGCTCGTCACGGTTTGTCCATAACGAACACCATGTTCTAGCATAAGGGTGTCCACACGTGCACTTGGCACCAGGACACCCAAGGTCGCAGTTCGATGATCGACTTTGTGGTCGTGTCATCGGACTTACGGCCGCATGTCTTGGACACTCGGGTGAAGAGAGGGGCGGAGCTGTCAACTGATCACCGCCTGGTGGTGAGTTGGCTCCGATGGCGGGGGGTAAGATGCCGGTCCGACGTGGCAGGCCCAAACGTATTGTTAGGGTCTGCTGGGAACGTCTGGCAGAATCCCCTGTCAGAAGGAGTTTCAACTTCCACCTCCGACAGAACTTTGCTCACGTTCCGGGGGAGGCGGGGGACATCGAGTCCGAGCGGACCGTGTTCCGCGCCTCCATTGCTGAGGCGGCCGACCGGAGCTGTGGCCGTAAGGTGGTCGGTGCCTGTCGTGGCGGCAATCCCCGAACCCGTCGGAGGACACCAACGGTGCGGGATGGCGTCAAGCTGAAGAAGGAGTCCTATCGGGCCTTTTTGGCCTGTGGGACTCCTGAGGCAGCTGATGGGTACCGGCTGGCCAATCGGAATGCAGCTTTGGTGGTCGCTGAAGTAAAAACTCGGCATGGGAGGAGTTCGGTGAGGCCACGGAGAAAGACTTTTTGGACGGTTTCGAGGAAATTCTGGTCCACCATCCGGCGTCTCAGGAGGGGGAAGCAGTGCACCGTCAACACTGTATCGTGGGGATGGGGCGCTGCTGAAAAAAAAAATCTGATTTATTTAAGCCCATTCACACAGCAGAATATTTATTTGACAAACCTAATACAATACGGATAATAGTTAATGTTATGAGCAAATGGTCGCCGTATATCGATGGTGTGTATTATACATAGGAGGGTTTGGATACGTGGGGTCAATTTTGGGGGTGTGTATTATACTTGACCATATTATACACAATATATAATGGTAATTGTGATTTTCCAACATCAAAGGCACATCTAGAACAGGTAGGAGAAACAGTAAATGTAAACTGTTTGTCTTCTTTCCACTTTAGTTAGCTCTTCTGGAGACCGAGTGGAAAGTGCGGAGCCTGTCCTCTGAGCTGATGACTGGAGCAGAGTTGGAGGAGAGTAGCACCACTGATGGCCTCCAGCATCCTCGAATCAGGTCTGCACTAGAAATCAATGAGAAAATAATGATGACTTTTTTTTTCTAAAGTGGTCAAATAATTAAATGTCTATAAAGTGAAAGCTGGCGCGATGAGCGACTGCTGCTCTGGGGGTTTTGTCATGATTTCATGATTATATCTGCACTTTGCAGGACATCTGCTCTCGGTTGAGCATGGCATTGTTAGGCTTTTAGTTTGCTCCCTTGTCATTTGGTTTACGATTTCTGTGCCCTTAGACTGTTTTACCTGTTGCGTGTTGGCACTCCACTCATCTGGCGATTGCTCGGAACCCTCTGCCAGTTCATCATGTGGCTTTAAAAACTCAATGCAAGATTTATGCTCATCTGGATTGTGCTGTCCTTATTAACTAAATCCATTGTCTGCCCTTATTCATTATTTTGAGGAGTGAGCGACCCAGTACCCCGGCAACCCGGTTGAGGACCACTAATTTAGACAACATACATCGACCAACAAAACTACACCGACGACTACGCTGCTATAAACACCGCGACTCGTCATCCTTCGAGAAGCCCCGGTCACAGTGTGGACTACAGTGTTAGCTCACGTTATTAGGAATCCCAAGCGCGTTCTTGGAAATAAACTCCCCGCTGCAACATGATTGGCTCCTGCATTGCGGGCAGGGCGGGCTACGCAGATGTATCGTGATGACCATCCATCCGCTCCAAAAGAATTGGAACGGCAAGATCAATTGCTTTGTTTTTGTTTGTATACTGAAGACATTTGGGTTTCAGATCAGAAGATGAAAATGAGACAAAAGATCAGAATTCCAGCTTTTATATCATAGTATTTACATCTAGATCTGATAAACAACTCAGGACAGAGCACCTTTTGTTTGAAGCCGCCCACCTTTCAAGTGAGCAAAAGTATTGGAGCAGACCTGATGGTTGTGTGTTTATATGCGCCCCGCGATTGGTTGCCGACCAGTTCAGGGTGTACCCCGCCTCTCGCCCAGAGTTAGCTGGGATAGGCTCCAGCATGCCCGTGACCCTATTGAGGAGAAGCGGTACGGAAATTATTCATTCATTCATCTTCCTCAACCAACAACCATTCGCACTCACGTTCACACGTACGGGCAATTTAGAGTCTTCAATTAATCTACCATGCACGTTTTCGGGATGTGGGAGGAAACCAGAGTACCCGGAGAAAACCCAAAGCTTGCATGGGTTTTCTCCAGAATCCATTCCCAAATTGTGGCGTAACTCGCCTGGTCCTGCCTCCCTGTCTTAGTAAAGCTGTGTTCACCATTTGTCATCCATGGCTCCCACGCCGCTCACAACTTCACTTTGAACGCCCTGTTTACAGCGATATTCAGCGGTTGGAGTTCCTTCGTCAAGCCTCCCGGAATGATGGCAAGATCCGAGTTATTGCACTCGGTCGAATGGGGACCGTAGAGACGCTTCTCCCGGCTGTTCTTTGCTCATTTATCCATTGCTCGAGTTGGTCTTCCAACTCGGACCACCCTCGCCTTGTTTCCGCGGAAACCCGGCTTTCTCTTGACTCGGCGAAGCTCGTTTTCCCGCTTCCTCCACTTGCGAACCATGGATTCGTTGATCTTGAAGTCTCTCGCGGCTGCTCGATTCCCATGTTCCACCGCGTAACTGATAGCTTGCGGTTTAGACTGTGCTTCGTAAGCGTGTCTCTTCGTTGGTGCCGTTTTCGGGGGTCCTTAGCCAAACCGATGTTGTTTTGCACAATGCACATACTGGCGCTATATACCTACTGGGGGCGTGGCTTTAGCGTCCTCCTTCACGGAGCCGTCCCCCTTTACGTCCGCATGCTGTCCTCAGCCACGTCCGCTTTTCCTCTGTATAAGCAGCGTGTCGGCAGGAAATGCTCCCAGTCAGTCAAGCGGTCAAAAACAGGGGAATCTACAGGGGAACAATGCAGTGAAAAGCAAAACAAAGGACAGATGAACACTGGCAAAGGATACTGAACTTGTGACGTGAGGGTGGAAAGAGCATGCGCGGTGACAATGCATGGAATTGGGGGTTCCTTTTCCCGTTAATTTAAACCCAAATATGCACTAATCTGTACTTTAGTAGACCGGAAATTGGACTTACGTTGCGGGGAACATAATTTAGGCAGGCTGGTCGATCTCTCGAATGTTTGTACGTACGGGGAACTGGTGGAGTTGACGGAAAAAGGAGGAAGCAAGAAAAGGAGTTCCTAGTGCACGGCGGCCGAAGCCCGTGGGTGACGCTGGTTGCAAGACTCCCGGAGCAGACGTGCGCCGCCCGTTTCCCTCCCAACGGAGCTTTGTTCGTGAGCTACCCAGGCACACGAAAGGGTTGCTTGGGGCGCCGGCAGGATGCCCTGCGGCGGGGAAAGGTCTGACGTGTCTTCGCCACCTCGTGGTGAGAGGTGGGGCTTCCTGGCTGAGCGAGTCTTCGGCAAGGTGGTCGAGCAAGCGAGAGCCAGCGCCAAAGGGGGGTCTCCGGCGTTTATGCCCCGTCGAAAGGGGAACGGAGACGGGGATGCAGTCCCAGTCCGAGATTGGGGGTCATGGTGCCAGCCGGCGAGAGCGTGTCCATTACATTAGTATTATAATTCATTATATAAATTGTTATAAAATCATATCTCAAAATATTGGGATCAGATGTTCCATCCAACAATGCATAGATGTGTTCATATTGCGTTGATTTAAGAATTGCATTCTGAAGTCAACAATAAATCACTTTTTGGTTATAGGTATCTTTGGATCCGTACGAAGCAGGTCAAGGCACAAATAGCTGAGCTTTCCAGGAAGCAGGCATTTCGCCCCCAAGAAGCTCACTATGGAAAGTTATTCCAGGACCTCCAGCACTACCTGTGCAGCATCAGCCAGGCATCAGCTGTCCAAGACCTGCTCTCACACCTCCAAAGTGCTCTGCAGAGTTCCTCCTCGTTATCCAGGTCAGCCGTCCGGGGTCTGCTGAAGGAGGAGACGGTGTGGCAGAATTCTCAGCAGTGCTTCTGCCAGAGGCTGCAAGAGGACTATCCTCTTTACCCCGATGTTGTCAGGCCAGTGCAGACTGGAATCCTCCAGCTCCGATATGGCATGAAGCTGGTGGCCGCCCAAGTAACTGACTCACTGTATCATGTGCCTGAACTTGCCAAACTGGTGTCCTGCCTGCTTTCCTTTCCCTCCGTTTCTCCCAGTCTGCAATCCTACCTCGCCCAGGCAGACTTCCTCTGCTCCAAAGAAAGCCTGGACATTATGAGTAGCCTCGGGCAGCTACTGTCACAACAAGACCTCATTCAGTTGGACCTGCAACCCTCCACATTGCTACTCAATGCTCTGCTTTTTGTGCAGTGCCACACACTTAGCACAGGACAGTTCAGTGATGCAACGCGAAATATCTTTAGGCACATCTGTCAGGTCAGGAACGACTGAATTGTTTTTTAAAATCTGCATCTTGTTCTTCAATCCCTAAAACCTAACACGCTTCCTTATGCTGTTATTGCGCTATCTGTGGTATGACACCTTCAGGCTCTAGTGAATGAGTGGGACGAGATGGAGAAAAAGAAGAGAGACCGAGAACAGCAGGAGGCTTGTCTGTACCGCAGCCGCAGTAAGATGCATGGTACAGGACTGACTGATGCGCAGCAAGAGGAGAAGGACTTCAGATGTCAGTTCCCTCAGTTTGACAAGGTATTCAAGTAAAAATATGTCGTCTTATTATTTATTTACATTTATTTTTAAGTACAACTATTTAGTCCTATTCATACGCAGCAGTAGGTTATTTGGCTGGGCTGTGGGGTGCTGCCCGGGGTGCCTGGGCGCGGGTGGTGTCCTGTCGACAGGGCTTTGGCGTGCGCATCCCTCTTGAATGGGTGAGGCCGAGTCCACCCATCCTCATTGGGCCTGCACAGCAATTCCAGGACATTTGGGGTGATGGTGTTTATTCACTAGCGTGTCTCCGTCGAGACATACCCATGGGATTTACTTGCTTGGTGTGAGGCCCCTCCATAATGGCTATCCAGAGCCTTGTGATCTTGTTAACGTCCTGCACTGTGTCCTCATTTCTACAGGTGTTCCGGCATTGCATAGCCTGTCCCACCATACACCGGTAGCACTGCCTGGCTCACCACCACTGTGCCACCCTGTCCTATTTTCTACCCGTTCCACCCCACAGGGCGCCTGCCTTCCCAGCCCACATAATATAGATTCAGTGTGAATGGGTCCTCAAATGTAGTCTGATCTTCATCTAAATTACAACCATAAACAGTCTCCTTAAACTAATACCATACAAACAATGATGTTCTCATAGTTTATAGAGCATTAATGCAGACCTATGGGGGGGCACAAGCCAGTGCAAACCGTAGGCCGGTCCCAAGCCCGGATAAATGCAGAGGGTTGCGTCAGGAAGGGCATCCGGCTTAAAACCTATAAAATATAAAATAAAACTTTGTTCCAAAACTTTTGTCATCTCTGTACTTATTTGCAAAATCCAATCTGGCCTTCCGATTCTTTTTGCTGATCAATGGTTCGCATCTTGTGGTACGTTCTGCTTTCCTACACTTTGATTTCGAGGTCTTTACCATCATCGTGCTCCTCCACGGTGTTCTAGGTCGCCTCAAGATTGTCTTAGTTTTAATAGGAGCGACAGCATTTATGACCTTTGAGATTTGACAGATGAAATGATCCAAAAGTTCCTCAACTGTCTCAGCGTTCACAGTTTGCGGCACAGCAACGGTCTCCCTAAACGCCGTGGCGGTGCTCTCATTTATCTACCTTTCCTTCATAGACATAGAGGTTGTCTAAACTTTTGGAAGAAGCTGTAATTCAAAGAATACACAACAACGGTCAGAAATAGAATAGCCTAAGATGTGACCTTGAGTGTGGCTTGAACTCCTATGTTGACAGAGGTCAAATGTGTCTCGTATAGCAGAGAGTTCTTTCGATTTTTTTGTCCGTGTTACTGTCAACATGAACGCTACGGTCTCCCTTTTATAAGAGATATTGTATTTTTTTTATTGAAATGTTGAATCTGTTATAAATTGTTGTTTGTTTAAACTTTATAATTCCAAAGAGGAAATAATCATTATTTATATTTACGTGCACTTAAGAAAATGTGACATGGCATCAAAAATAAATATTTCGAAACTGTCCAAATCTACTCTAATTTGTGTGTTTCTAATAACTGATATCTAATATCAGCGCATTGAAATCATTATCAAATTGCAACCCTGAAGAGTTGATATCGAATTGCAACCTAAAGAGTCTGAATCGAATCATGAGGTTCTTAACAATGCGGGCCCGACCCTACGACTCATGAAAGTGACCCATCGTCGACTCACCGCGTCTACCATGTCATTATCAACTCTCTTCCGTGGTAACTGAATAATTGCTGAAAGATGATTTATTAACACTGCGAACCTACTAAAAGTATGCATCTTTAATCATATTTGCCATGCTGTTTCCTTGCAGCTTACTTCGGTTTCAGGGGTTTGCCGCTCCATCCGGCACCTACGGTGCCCACTCCCTTTATGGATCGTCAGTCAATTGACACATACTGCATACTTCACACTGACGGGCAATTTTAATTTCAGCTAACATAGTGTAAATAGTTTCAGACAGTGGGAAGAAGCCAAATTGTTCAAGAGAACACACACAACTCCTGGGTGGATGTGCAAAGATATAATCTATGTGCTTTGTCAAGAAAAATGCATTCAAAGGTTTGTATTGCATTCTAAGGGGTGACATTTTTATTCTCCATCCAGGACTTTGCAGACATGTCTCTGCCGAGCCTGGAGGGCCCCACAGATGCGCGCCTGGAAGATGGTGATGCCGTGAAGGTGCTTGATGAAAGCAATGTTCTGTCAACTACTGCAATGAACACATTAGTGCAAATTCATCAGCGCCTATGTCGAGGTTTTGCCCAGTCATTGTGGTACCAGAACAGATCCCCCAAAAGTCAAAGTACTGACTATGTCAAGGCCCTGGTTTGCTCTTACCAAATTGCTGCCCCCTTGATTGCACACTTCTATCATCTGATTGGTGAGTGTCCTTATTTGCTCTCTCACTAACATTCTCCAGAGATCATTTGAATATTATGTATATGTATGAATATACATTGTACCCTGCCTCTCGCCCAGAGTTAGCTGGGATAGGCTCCAGCACAGCCGTGACCCTAGTGGGGATAAGCGGTACGGGAAATGGATGGATGGATGGATGGATGGATGGATGGTTGGAACTTAGGTCATCCCATAGGTGAAGTTAATTTGTACTTACTAGAAATATTAGTGTTTCTATTCTAAATGAACCGTCTTTGACAGCCTTATCTTGAAAAATAAAGTACTGCAGTAACTCCTTGATTGTGTGAAGTTAAACTTAAAATGTTTTTTTTTTTTATTTTGGAATTTATTGTCTGTCTATAGTTTTTCACTCATCGCCGTATACAACGGTGACACCAAGATTTGAATGAAGCCATTGCTTCTTCAATCTTGTTTCTCAACTCCTCTGCTAATGATGGACTTTAAAAAGAAAAAAAAAAAATATATATATATATAAAAAAATATATATATATTTTGTATGCATTTTATTTTTTTAAACTTTCTTTCCACATCTGTAAGCTGCACTTTGAACGCAGGACCCGTTAGAACCGTGAGCGGGTGGACCCACAAGAGTGATAGGATATTACCTTGTGGCGGAGCGCCCGCGCATACGAGCACACGGTGGCCTGGAAAGTGTCAATGCAAAATGAACTGCAAATCTGAAGAAACGCAGCCAATAAGGGCGTATTGTCCCTTGTGTAGCGTACCAAATGGTTCCGTCTTTTCGCGAGTACTGTTGCATCCTGAGAAACAACCACTCAACTCTTTGAGCCACGTCCCCCGAGAGGGAAGAGGGGAAGGTTTCTTGACATTCGTATGCCATCCTCACTGAGCTTTACAATGCAAATATTGTGTGTGTCATATTAAGTGGCCTAGTACTGTTCCCCCTACAGATGCAGAACTAAACCAGCAGCTTGCAGGCAGTGAGCTGTTGCTGTCAACTCTCCTCCAGAACACAGTGCAAGGCTCACCAGGATCCGATATGCTGGTTCTCACCTCAGAAGGGCCTTATGACTTCTATCAGCACCCCAATATAATTGAGGCCCGCCTCTGTCTTCCTGTCCTGGAAGAGATGAGGACTGCTGTAAAGCAGAGACTCGAGGACTGGCCAGATCACCCAGTGCTTGTGCAGGTCAGAATTCCAATATTCCATGATCGAAACTTAGAAAAACAATCGAAGCTGCTTGCCTCAGGTGGTAGCGGTTGATACTTTCCTTGATTAATTCGGTAAAAGACCTTGGGCATATTAACAAGGAAAGGGTATCAGTTGCAGCTACTGTGTCGTATGGAGTTTAATATGAATGTTAGTTTTTTGATTGTATTTTTTTTTTGTTTGCAGCTCATTGTGGTGATTGAGAGGATCATGACTTTCAGCTTGTCCAGTCCACTGGCAAAGTTCCTCAATGGCCTGGAGATACTACTGAGTAAAGCACAAGTAAGCTCTTTTTGCAGCATGTTTCATGTCCCTAAATACTGAAAAGACAGTCCTGTTTTTGTGACCAGAATTATTTCAATGTGTGTAATATCTCCATCTGATTGTTGTTTCTTCTGTTCATGTTTTGACTCTGTTGCGTTTATCAGGATTGGGAGAATAACGCCAGTCGTGCGGTCTCCCTGCAGAACAATATGACGGCAATTACGCAGCTCATTATGAAGTGGCACAAACTGGAGCTCAAGTAAGACAAAATACTTGCAAGTACCTCATTCGTTTTACTCTTGAAGACAGATACTTTCGCAATCTGGAGCGGTATTTCATAGTTTGATAGAAAATTTGTTTCAGTTCAATTCAGTTTGCAAGTTTTTGCAATTCCGTCGGTAACATTCGTGAAGCCCCCATCCCCATATGTGGGGATTACAACTGCAGTGGTATGGTGCCCACGGGGTGAAATTGGGCACACTGCAGTCCATTGATTAACACATGCCGACGAAACCTGCTCGATGTACCTCCAGCCTCTCTATTTTGACATGATTGTTAAGCACCATGTTCTTCAACGTAGCCACCATATCTTAGCAATATTAGGTGACATTGACTTGATATGACCAATGGGAAAACTGAGTGCGGATGGTTGTCTGTTTGTATGTGCCCTGCGATTGGCTGGCAACCAGTTCAGGGTGTGCCCCGCCTCCTGCCCGATGACAGCTGGGATAGGCCTAGTGAGGAGAAGCGGCTCAGAAAATGGATGGATGGAGCGATAGATTTCCTTGTTTGTTTTTTTTGTCTTCTGCTTTTCTGCTTAAAGCTATAATCACGTGATGTCTGGCGCCCCCTAATGCTAGAATTGCATTACAACAGCCTTCGCCGCTTCTGCGATGTCATTTTAGAGCGCCACCAAGTGATCCAGCGCGGGAATGTTCAGGATAGTCACTAAATATAACAAAATCAATACTGAAAAATATAGCAGGATGTGTCAGAAGCTGATAGGTTTAATCAGGATTTTGTCTTCTACTCTTGCAGTGGCTTGGGTGAAAATAACTTATTATTTACCAAAAACAATTGTTGGGGATTATAGCTTTACGTTCATTAGTTTCTTTTTTGCACAAATTTAATGTTGAACACTGGTGTCTTGATCTCACTTTCCATTTGTTGCAGTTTGGTAAAAGGAATGGAAATAACTATATATGGATTGACTTGTTTATTTATCTATCTATAATGTCAATATTTATATAAATAGTAATAGTAACCATGTTAATGCATTCTTCTCTGGCAGTTGTTGGTCAAGCAGTCTGGACAATGCTGTGAAGCGTCATACTGAGAAATCCACTCACCACTGGTTCTCTATTTACCAGCTCTTAGCAAAATATCTGGAGGATCAGATGATGAATGCTGATACAGGTTGGCGCACACACTAACCCTTAGTGTTTGCCGTTTCATGAAAAAGACAATTGGCCTCATTCGCTAATGTTCTATCCTGCGCACAGGTAGAGCATGTATGCAAAGTTACCGTCGGAATCATGACGTGTTTGTACCGACCAATTTTCGTCGCACTTCAGCGCGTATGTTAATGAATCAAAATGCATTCAAATAATGGGCTCGTGCTCGCGGCGCTCCAATCTGCAACAACTGCACCCCTATTTCCCTGTAAAAGGACATCCATGGACGCACTCGGCCAATCCGCGGACTCCCGCAGAGGTTGAAGTCATAAGAGATAGCGGATCCCAAACTTTAATAACTTTATTCAATATTCAAAAGGTTGATCTGATCGGAAAGCTTGCAAAACACAGAAACCGAAAACGTCGATGTTAATCATTCATCCCGTTATCGCTCGTGTATAATGTATAATACGCACCCCCAAAGTTGACCTCAAAATTCTGGAAAACCCTTCAACCTAGGTATAATGCATTTTTACAATACATGATTTTGCAAAGTTACCGTCGGAATCATGACATGTTTGTACCGAACGTGCGCAAGAGGGACGGGGTCAGAGTCCCTACAATGCAGTCGTATGTACCCCTGTCATATTGGAGTGAAAGTGTAGGCTACACCGCTTTCATAACCTCTAGGTGGCATACTAGAATGAAAGTGTACAACTTTTTCATAACCTCTAGGGGGCGGTGGTATATTGGAATGAAAGTGTACAGCTTTTTCATAACCTCTTGATGGTGGCATACATTTATAAAATTCATTTTCTCCTATAGCTAATGCGCATTATTGACAATTTGGGGGGCAGGGTGGAAGGAATGCGCGTTATACATGAGAAATTACGGTAATTTCAATGTTAAATTATAGAAAGTGGCACCAACAACCTATTAAACAATTTAAGAGCCGCAAATGAGCAAACACTGCATACGTTACATAGTACGGAAGTCGTTGATAAAGTTCATGAAATTAACGTCGGAAGCCACAGAAAACCTATAAGCCTTGGCATTACGTCACAAGCAAGCCAGTGGCGACGTCGTGTGCCTCTGATCTGTTTGACCGTCGTTTGGGAACTGGACATTTTGGGAGACGTTATTTGATATTTGTAACGTGCATGCGTAGGCTACTTGATCAGCACGAAAACTCCGAAGCCTTGGATCAATGCGGCGGTTGGGTAGCTTTTTCGGGTGCGCGATCAAAGCCTGAACTCATGCAAAATCTGCTTGTTGCGTGACAACTGCCGACACACAGACAACGGCGGAAACACGCACATACAGTAAATACAGCACATACAAGCACTTGAATGGAACGAGGGTGAAAATGATCAAGTGTCCTTTTCATGGTGAGGACATTAGTCAACTCATTAGCATAGTCCCAATTTAAGGTATTATCATTCAAATTGAGTTTGCCAAGAATGACTGTGGATCAGTACATTATGCATCTTGGGTAAAAGACGTTTGCTGTTTTTTCAAACGCTGATCCTTATTTGAGCCTAAGCTAAGCCATGGTCTGTGGGTGTCCTAAATTTGTTCACAGAGTACCAACAAAATCAAGTACGAACATGCACCTCATTGTGCGTCAAACGTGCGTACGCAGGATTTAAGCACAAATCTGTGCGTATGCAAGATTAATGAATGAGGACAAATGCGATTATTGGTCTGATGATAATTACCCCGCCCCCCCCAACCTCCCTTAAAAAGTTAAAGTTCTCCCTGTACTGTAAATTGGGATGTTTAGTGACCATTTTCCAATCCCGTATGACACAATTATTCTGTCTAGGTAAGGAGATGGGAGGCATCTCCTTGTCTTCATTGTCCTCCACGCTCCAGGCCTTCGTGGAATGTTCTAGCCTGGGCGAGTTCAATACCCGGTTGGCCATGTTACTCAGCTTTCACTGCCACCTCCTCCTGCTCCCTACTCAGCCTGGACAAGGTGAGCTGGCACTTCTCTTTGTGACACAATGCATACGTACCGCAAACACGGTTATGGTCAGAAGTTTACATACATGTACGCTCATGATGGAGATGTTTGGATTTTCTCTCTGGGTTTTTCATGGGTCACAATTCCAGGCTCAAATATATACTGTACATATGTTAACCAACATTTTTAATACAACTTTTATGAAGTGGTTCTGAAGGTCGTAGAATGTCTTAATTTGACAAGACGAAGCCCTATTTACTTTTCCTTAGTGATCATGATTGATTGCATCTGGTCATTTCTCTTCGGTAGCATGAAAATGATTTTTTTGACTCATTCGATCGACCGGATTGATGCCAGAAGCTTGTTGATGGCCAAAATCTGGTCATGGTGAAACTTGCTTCAGAGAAATTTCACCAAATATTAGTCGGTGTGTGTGTGTGACACAAACATCTTCCATTTCAGGATTATGGAGGCCACTGTGCTCTTAGGAACCTTAAGTGCAGCAGAAACGTTTTTGTAACCTTGGCCAGATCTGTGCCTTGCCACAATTCTGTCCCTGAGCTCTTCAGGCAGTTCCTTTGACCTCATGATTCTCATTTGCTCTGACATGCACTGTGAGCTGGAAGGTCTTATATAGACAGGGGTGTGGCTTTCCTCATCGAGTCCAATCAGTATAATCAAACACAGCTGGACTCCAATGAAGGTGTAGAACCATCTCAAGGATGATCCGAAGAAATGGACAGCACCCGAGTTAAATATGAGTGTCACAGCAAAGGGTCTGAATAGGGTCTGAGTTTTTCCTTTTTAATAAATCTGCAAAAAATGCAACAATTCCATTTTTTTCTGTCAATATGGGGTGCTGTGTGTACATTGAGGGGAAAAAAAATCAACTTACCGTATTTTCACGACCATAAGGCGCACTCAAAAGTCTTAAATTGTCTCCCAAATGGACGGGGCGCTTTATAATGCGGCGCGCCTTGTGTGTGCACCGAGTTCCAAAATCTGTAAACGTTGTTGTGTGGCTTTGATGAGCGCTCCGCTTGACTGCCTGGGAGCATTTCCTGCCGACACGCCGCTTTATATAGAGGAAAGGCGGACGTGACGGAGGACAGCGTGCGGACGTCAACGGGGGACGGGTGCGCGTGAAAGAGGCACGCCCCCAGTAGGTATATAGCGCCGGTATGTGCATTGTGCAAAACAACATCGGTTTGGCTAAGGACCCCCGAAAATGTCACCTACGAAGAGACACGACTACGAAGCACAGTTTAAACTGCAAGCTATCAGTTACGCCGAGGAACGTGGGAATCGAGCAATTCAAGATCAACGAATCCACGGTGCGCAAGCGGAGGCCCGGGCCAAGGTATCCGTTTTGACCGTTGTCCGAGCTTTCGCGAAAGCCGGCATCGTTGCCGAACAGCCCCCCGGCAACGAGACCGACTCCGACAATGACGAGGGCGAACCCGGCGTGTTGGATGGCGAAATTGCCCAGATGTTCATTTTGGATTCAGAAGATGAGGACTTTGATGGATTAAAAAAAATAATAATTATAATTACAACAGTGTTAAATACTTCAATAAAGTACAAGCGAAGTCAGTTTTTCAAAACGGATGGATAATTGTTTGTGTCGCAGACTTTGTTAGTTTATTGCTATCTTGGTTGACGGTGACACTTCGGCGCCATCGACCGCATTGCGATTCGATCCCATGCTGCCGTGGTATCATGTATTGGGAAGCCACTACCTCAGCGGTCAGCACTCTCTTCATCTGCACAGCCGAGCTGGCTCCCATTACACGCCGTGCCACCCCAAGCCATGTAAATAGTTTAGAACGCATCAAATATTGTGTTTTACATCACCCATTCCTCCATTTTCCATACCGCTTATCCTAACTGGGGTCACGGGTGTGCCTGGCATCTATCCCAGCTGACTTCGGGCGAGAGGCTACACCCTGAACGGGTTGTCAGCCAGTCGCAGGGCACGTGGACAAGCGACCGATCACACTCACCTACGCACCTATGGACCATTTAGAGTGTTCAATCAAACTAATCAATACTTGTGGATGAAAACGCGACACAAAATGTACCTAGCAAGGTACGCTCAAATGCAAGGAGTCGTCAGCGAGAGACCTTCAAAAAATTCCCACTGTCGCGGTTATTTTTTGCCCCGAGTCCTTAGCAACTCACTTCTTCCTTAACTATGAATCTATCTTTTTATTGTTTAATAAATGTGACAAAGCACTAAGTGTAGAGCTGTGCACGTCTGATTTAGCTGTACAACGGCAAGCTGATGTCCACTTGCCAATCACGGACCACAAATACTTGGTTAAACGTGACATCTTTGATGGAGATAGCGACGGCAACTCAGAGGATAGGTTTATTTTACCTGACGACTCCAGCGAACGTATCACGTTTACCACATCTGCCTCCCAGTTCCTAGGACTCGGGTTCAAATCCGGCCCCGCCTGTGTGGCGTTTGCATGTTCTCCCCGTGCCTGTGTGGGTTTTCTCCGGGCACTCCGGTTTCTTCCCACATCCCAAAAACATGCCTGGTCGGTTAACTGAAGACTCTCGAGTGCCCTTCGGTGTGAATGTGTGTGCGGATGGTTGGTTGTTTATATGTGCCCAGCGATTGGCTGGCGACCATTTCAGGGTGTATCCCCCTCTCGCCCAGAGTCAGCTGGGATAGGCTCCAGCACGCCCGCAACCCTGGTGAGGATAAGCGATACAGAAAATGGATGGAGCCCAGTCAGCGGCAAAAATGAAACGGAGCTCTTCTCCAGCAGATTCAGTAGCCACAAATACACCACCGAAAATGACCAATTGGAGCTTCTTCGTGCCCATCTTCATTTTCATCGCTGGTTTCTTCTTTGATCACACGGTGGCTCGAACTCAAAAGCCTGAACAGAGGTAATCGCTGCCACCGGCCACTGCTGTGGCTAGCCTACTGCTAACCACACCGGTGAAGCTACGCGCACTCTCTTTTGACGTCACTCCCCATGATGCACTGCAACGCAAACAACAATGGCCACCTATGTTGAAATAAAGTTTTCCGGAAAGGATTTTCGAAAGTTTTATAATATACTTAAATGGAAAAGAGATCACATAAACCAAACGTCATTCTAGTCGGAGTTCCTTTTAAGATGCTCAATTCGGGATGGTCGTCACTGTGGCGTCCAGTGGCGCATCCAATAAGAGGGGAGTTGGCAAAGTCATTTCAGAGCGCTAACAAAAACACACAGGCGTGAATACAAAACAAGAAAAGCCAGCGTGCTGTAGCAGCCCAGCTAAGCGACATGCCTGTGTGGTGGCCACGTTGGTGGGGGCAACGTTCCCATCAAAGGCAACGCATGGACATTGAAAATAGATATTAGCTTGCTCAACTTTCTCAACCGATTTTCATAAGGTTGACATCAAAGCATCTTCTATCAATACCGAAGATTTGAAAAACAGCCCCCAAAATATTCTTACGTATGAAAGGTTATTCCCAGTGCCCTTGTGATTGTACGGCCTGTGTGCAACCGTATCCAGCACAATGTGCAGGCATCCTTATTGATGTATTTATTTGCGCCATTCACAGGGGGCTGTGTGTGTGAAATACATTTTTTTGTTTTGTTTTATCGTTTTCTGTGCACTGATAAACTATATGCCCCGAAAGAAACCATTTTTTTTTAGTTTTCCCTTTACAAAGGCTTCCGTGAACGTGAGTCGGACACTTGTGGGGTTAAGAACCACTGCATGAGTAAGTCGAGAAGTGGCTGCTTTGATAGCATTACAGTCACGTAGTTCAATGTCACACGATGGTAGAGCAACTCATCTCATGACAGAATCCTTCTGCTTTTCATCTCAGAACAGAATCGAATAAGTCGTAGTGGCCCTTTGCAATCTGAAGAGTATGTGGTGGATGGAATTTGCTGGTTACTGTTTCTTGAACTGTACCATATCTTTCTAAAGTAAATCTTAATCTAGTACATCGATTCGAGCAAAGATCTTATTGTTTTTGTGCTATCTTGGCGTGAAAAATATGCACTACCTTCGCTTTCGACAATGACAAAAAGAACAATTCAAATAATCACGAACCCTCAGCTGAAAACCCCAGAGACGACGTCAGGGTTGTTGGCTTGTGTTTTGATTCAAAGCAAAGATTTGAGAGCATAATCAACACCATTTGTAATGCTTTATCTTACAGCTGCATTGTCTAATCTTCTGTGGAACCTGCACAAATATTACAGTCAATTTTCAGACTGCATTCAGAGCAAAGTTAGAGAGCTCAGACAACCGATTGAGAAGGATCTCAAGGTACATAATAGTATTTGTTTTTTTAAATAATGTACAATGAAAATGAATTCATGACAAATTCGTCATTACTATTTTAATGTCGTTTGCCTCAGGATTTTGTCAAGATCTCTAAGTGGAATGATGTTAGTTTCTGGTCTATCAAGCAGTCAGTGGAAAAGTCACATCGGTAAGATATTAATTCAAATTTGTGCCACTTGCCGCAGTATCTTTCTGGCATTCATCCATGGCAAGATCTATAATTCCACTTCCTACTACGTAATGCTCATATTTTGTTCTGTCTAGGACCCTGTTCAAGTTTGTCAAGAAGTTTGAGGATATTCTGAATGGTCCCTGTGTTGCTCTTCTGGTAGAACAGAAAAACACTGCCTTCCTCGATCATTCTGATAGAAATCCAAAGGAAACACCCATTCGCCGGATTCGTCGGGCACTCAAGCAAGCTCTGCCAGGAAAGAACAGAGAACAGCAGGTTCGTCTCTTCGCCTATTGATCTCAAAGATCTCAAGTGAACGTGCATTGATGCTGATCTGGGGATTTCCGAACAAGGGACGAGATGAGGCAGTCGAATTGGAATCTCTGCAAGGACGTCTGCCTCTCCTGGCCAGAAAGATGGAGAAAGTATGTGCCCAACTCCTAAAGAAACACCCAGCACTGGAGCTGACTGAAGATCTGGAGTTCTTCACTGGTAATATACATTGATTGGAGATCACAAGGTATCCTGCGCAATTTAGAGGGGGGGGGGGAAATGCTGGCAGTTTTTGAGGCATTTATCGTGCAGTGATACACATTGCTGCAGTTCACACAGCGAGAAGCTCCATTTCCAAAAGGGGCCTCCAGTCGAAAAGCTGACCAATGCAAATCCTACGAGAATCCTCAACTCAACCGTTCTATCTCTTGTTCACTGACCTTTTTCTGAAACGCATAATACAGTGTTACCAATAATGAACTACTTAAATTTGGATCTGTGGTAGGTCATTTTGTAGCAGTATTTAAAAACAAAAAACAACAACAACAACAAACTACATGTTAAGTAATCCACTTAACGGTGGTGTCAGACTTCGATACAAGCCTAAAAGGTGATCAAGATAGCTCACGAGAACTACACAGGAAAGTTTAGTCTTGTATGACAATTGAAATACAGGATTTGATTTTCGATCTAGATTCACACTGTGATCAAAAATGTGTTAATAGTTTTGTCTGTTTTTCTTCCTGTTAGGCGAAGTCCTCAGGAATGTGAATGACTTGCAGGGCCTCACCATTGACATGTCTATAGAAAAAGAGAAACGGGTGGCTCAGGTGAAACACATCCTGCAGCAAAAGCAGAGAGCTCTGTCTAGCCTATTTAAGATACTCACAGAAATAGGTTAGTTTTACTTTCATACGTTTCATTTATTGGTTTTAGAAACATTCAGAAGTCTGAAACGCTCCTGTTTTCTCTCCATGTCCCACAGGTCTGTCGTACCGTAAAGGGTTGATATGGTGCAAGACCGCTGACCAAGAGGAAACCCTCTGCATCCAGCCACTGGATATCAGCGCCGCTTTTTCTACTTTCATGAACCTTGCGTCAACTGAGACCACGTAAACCTCTCCTGTTCATTTCTCAAATGAGATTTGGCCCTGGTCACTGATGGGTCTTCTCAGTACTCTTTCTCACTCTCTGGCTTTCTCAGGCTCATGCTTGCAGATGGATGTGCAAAAGTACACATTTCTTTATTATTGTGGGCCTGCTATGGAGCTAGCACTGATACTAAGTAACAGGAGTGCTTAGCAAAGCTAAGCAGCCCCACTTAGTGAACGTGCATGTTACGCGTTTACCCTTGTTTTGTCTCGGGATCGGTTCAATTCCTTTTTAACGTTTGTTGCTAACCGGGGGTAAAACAACCGGCATCATAAAAACGTATCCACGAGGTTCCAGCGTTTGCCCGCGTGTGGATATGATTGACACACTATTAGTCACGCCTTCAGTCTCTGATGGGCTGTTCCTGCGCCGTGATAAGTTTTAAAGTAATAATTAACATTGAATTGGAGGCGTTAGATGGGTCCAGAGAGGGATAATCTTTCCACAAAAATTATATTAATAATAGTCTACTGTCAGCTCATACAGACAATTGTAACATATGTGACAAAAACATGCTTTGTGAATTCTGCATTTCATTCTTGATGATGTAGGTTGATGTCAGAGTTGCTCAGCGCATGGGATGGATGCCAGCACTACTTTTATCGTTCATGGGCGAGGATTAATGCCCTGCAGTTGGCGCTCCAGCATGCAAAAAAAGTAAGAAACATTTTTGGAGGCCACTCTTAACAGAGCTTTGTAAAAAAAAAAAAAAAAAAAAAAGAAAAGCTGAGGATTTGAGGCTGTGTGAAAATCGCTTTGGGCCCCCACTTCAGTGCTGGAAATTGAAAACGAGAATTTTCTAGGGCCCCGTTCAGTCGTAGGGCCCTTCGAATCGTCCTTACTTGCCTTACTGTGTTTGTTTGTCTGTTGTAGGAGCTGGGTCTGGGAAACATCGAGCGGTGCAAAGGTTTCTCATCTCATCTCTTCAACCTGCTCCTCAGACAGAGGCAACGGCTGGCCAAGCTGACTGAGCAGTGGGTCCATTTCAGGTCTGTTGCCTGCCCCGCCACCAGAATATTTAAGCTACTGTTAATGATAACCGTCAGTCCTTGTATTTGTTTAATATGAAAATAATTCAGTCTACCCAGCCGTTTTTGGGACCTTGGAGGGTGGGCTGGAGAGCACTATTGCTGGGGAGTCCCTCGTTCTGCTGGCGGACTTGGATGCTCATGTGCGCAGTGCTGGAAAGGCCTGGCAGACCCAAGTCTATTCCGAGGGACTTCTAACAGAGGCCCCTGTCAGAAGGAGATTCAACTCCCACCTCGAGCAAAACTTTGACGACATCCCGGGTGAGGCAGGGGAAATCGAGTCTGAGTGGACCACGTTCCATGCCTCCGTTGTTGAGGCGGCCGACCAGATCTATATAGCCGTAACGTGGTCCTTGCTTGTTGATGGACGCCAGCGGTGAGGAATGCCATCAAGCTGAAGAAGGAATCCTATTGCGCCTTTGGGATTCCTGAGGCATTTGATGTGTATCAGCAGACCAAACAGAATGCAGCTTTGGTGGTCACTGAGGCAAAAACTCTGGCATGGGGAGGTTCGGTGAGACCATGGAGAACGACTTGTGGAAGGCTTCCAGTGAGGGTTGGACTCTGCCAAAGCTGCCCTTTGCCACCGATTTTGTTCATAACCGAATGGACAGAATATCTAGGTGCAGCCAAGACACTGAGGGGGTCCGGTTTGGTGACCTCAGCTTTGCGTCCCTGCATTTTGCTGGCGCAGTTTGCGACCGAGTGTAAAGAGGTTGGGATGGGAATCAACACTTCTAAATGTGAAGGCATGGTATTCGAATGGAAAAGGGTGGCGTGCCTTCTCGAGGTTGGCGATGATATCCTGCCCCGAGTGGAGGAGTTTGAGTAGCTTGGGGTCTTCTTCACTAGTCAGTGAAAAATGAGCGAAAGATCGACAGGCGGATTGGCGCAGCGTCTGCAGTGATGCAGACTGTTGTGGCGAAGAGGGAGCTGCGCCGAAAGGCGAAGCTATCGAATTAGCAGTCGATCCATGTTCCCACCCTCGCCTACGGTCGTGACCAAAAGAAGATTATCGCGGATGCAAGGGGCCAAAATGAATTTCTTCCGCTGGGTGTCCAGTTTCTCCCTTAGAGAGAAGGTGAGAAGCTCGGCCATCCGGGAGGGGCTCAGAATCGAGCCGCTGCTCCTCCGCATCGAGAGGAGGCTGGGGCATCTGATTCGGGTGCCTCCCGGACGCCTCCCTGGTGAGGTGTTGCGGGCACGTCCCACCGGGAGGAGAGGCGCATCTGGTTGGAATGCCCCCTGGACACTTAGCTACAGAGATGTTCCGGGCACGTTCGAGGAGGCCCGGGGACGACTCAGACTTCGTGCTTGAGAGACCATGTCTCCCGGCTGGCCTGGGAATCCCCCCCAGAGGTGCTGCGCGAAGTGGCTGGGGAGAGGGAACTCCAGGCTCCCCCGCTGAAGCGAATGCCCCCGTGACCCGACCCCAGATGAATACTAAATGGCACTTGTATCATTGTTCAATTGCAAATACCAGTAAAAGCTTGGGAGCGATGCCGTGAGTCAACACCAAAAGCTGTTTTCTTGTTTTGTCTTTAGGATGCTAACAAGCACCGTCCAAGACATCAAGGATCAACTGCAAAGTCAAAGAGAAGACACAGACTGCACACTCCTGCCTCAGGCGCCTCTGTGTGCTTGGGTCAACAAAGGGCAGGCTCTCGCTGCTCAGTTTTCTATCCTCCTGCAGCAGCTGTCCTGGCTGCTGCAGTGCTGCCCCGAAGCCCTTCAGCCGCAGGAGGAGGAGAATAGCAACTTCTGGCAGTCCTCTCTGAGATGCACGTCTCCACTGGCAGCTCACCGTCAGTCGCCTGTATGCCAGATGCGCAAAGGAGATGCCGCCTGGAGGCAACTCAACCAGCGTGTCGCTGCAATGCTGGAGAAAATGCTGCACTTTAAGACCGAGCTTCACAAAATAGCACAGCAGAGCTCAGAGAGAGTACTTCTGACATGGTAACACACAATCATGGGGGATGATGATAAACGAAATGCACACTTAATGGACCATCATGATTACTTTCTCCGTCGACAGGAAGCATTTTGTTACGTGCTGTTCGGCATTTGACCAGCTGGCAACGGCGGTGTCTCAGCTGTGTGATATTGAGCAGCTCTTCGTGCCAGCCACATGTATCAGCAGCAGAAATCTTACGCCAGCCGTCATCCGGAGCCTCCAGTTTGTTCGGCAAGAGGCGATGAAAAACATCACTGAGTTTACCTTGTGGAAGACCCAGCATCTCTCAGTTGGGCACCCTACCTCAGGTGAATGCGCAAAACAGAGGTGTACAATCGACAATGGGATGCTTTCACTACCATACGGTTTGTCAGTTTTGATATGAAACGTCTTTTCAGATGACCTATCTCCATTCTGTTGTGGGTTTTCTGCTGAGCTGGAGGCCAACATCAACCGTTTGTTGTGTGCTGTCCAGACTCTTGTAAAGAGAAGGGAAAACAATGACAAAAAAGTCGACGACAAAGGTGAGAACAATGCACCGCATACAAGTAAGATAACTCGTATGGATATCTGTGTTCATCTATAAAACCAACTCGTAGTATCCCAAGTATAATATGCAGTGATATGATGTTTTGTCTTGGAACTGGTAGTTTCCCTATTCTTGGGTATATTTCTGCAACTCTGAAGGATACAAGTATGAGAAGTGATATGTAGCGACTTGTCTTGAAAACGACAGCTGCAGTTGACGTATGAGAATGTTTCAAATGTGCTCATATTTTTCAAATCAGGTCCGATCGGTGGAAAGGAAGAGGTCGGCGAAGAGCACGTGAAAGACTTACTGAAGCCGAGACACTTCACCCGTCAGCTGGAGGAGGAGCTGGCTGCCGATGTGGAGGCTCTGTGTGTGGGAGATGTCAACGCCAGGCTGGAGAGGCTCCTGGGCTGCTTAAAAATGCACACCAACTCCTCTCAGCCGCAGAAGCTCCGGGTTTGAGAGTTTTGACATATTTTCTTGGGTAGTTAGGCATTTGAAACGCAAGTGGGCACTGTGCTCACATGACTGTGGAAGGTAGAATCTGCAATATGGGGAATGTCACATCGGCAAATTCGGGAAAGCGGGTTAGCGGACTTCCTGTGTATGCTACGCTAACGAGGAGCACTACGGGTTGATGACGTGATTGTTTGAAGGTCAACTTGCTCAAATTTAGTTTTCTTAATGGCCGGTGTCTTCGGACCGTTACTGTGTGTCATTTATTTATACAATTATATGGAAACACAAATGCAGTCTAAACATCAGATATTGTCCTCTTTGGTGGCTGTGTGGGGACAAAAAAACAAAAAAACAAAAAAAAAAGACATTGTTGACGTTTCAAGTTCCTACGGGGTGCTTTCTCATGTTCCCCTTCGCTTTCCACCCAAACCAGAAGGAAGTGCTTTCACCTGTTTTGCCGAATGGGGAAGTAGGTTGCGCACATACCAGGTTGTTTCTTTTCATGAGCTTGAATGCTTATGCACCGCTGTCGATGACTGTAGAGTTGAAGCTAACGTGTTTGTCTTTTCAGGAGGTAAACCGAGCATGCGGCATGCTGGCGCGTGTGGAGCCGCTGCTGGGGATTTACTCCGATCTTGTTCGCTACTTTCTGTCTGTGTCGGTGGGAGTGCACAGGTGCACCGGCAAACTGTTAGCAGTACTGGCTAACATCTTCACCGAGCTCGCTCAGAAGGTACAGAGTACGCAAATCCTGATTGAATTATATATTATACACAAGGATGAGTTATACATGTGTGTGTATACTGTATATCTTCCTGCAGTGCACAAGTATATATAGTGGCTTGCAATCGTATTCATACCCCTTTAACCTTGCAACATTTTCTCATGTTAGGACCACAAACACTGTTTTTTTAAATTGGGATTTCATGTGCTATAACAACAAAAAGTGAAAATGTCTTCAATTCATCATCCAAAACTGGAAAGAGCATGACACAACTCCAAGGACTGGCTAACCACGTAAACTGAATTTTGCTCATGGTATGGTATGAATGGTAGCTCCGGAGGAGCTGCAGAGAACACCTCAAGTGGTACAATCGGTCATGCACTCCACAAATCTGGCATTGATGAAACATTGGCAAGAAGAAAGCCATTGTTATACAAGTCATCAGGAGTCCAGTTTGCCAACGGTTTTACAGTATGTGGGGGACACAGCAAACGTGGAATCGTAAAACAGGATGAAAGTCATTCAGAAAACCACAAGCAATATACAAGCCCAATTCCAATGAAGTTAACCATAAATAAAAACAGAATACAATGATTTGCAAATCATGTTCAGCCAATATTTAATTGAATATAATACAAAGACAAGATATTTAATGTCCAAACTGATCAACTTGATGGTCTTTAGAAAATAATCATGAACTTAGAATTTGATGGCTGCAACACGTTCCAAAAAAAGCTGGGACAGGCTCATGTTGACCGCTGTGTTACATCCCCTTTTCTTTGAACAACATTCGATAAACGTTTGAGAACTGACGACACCGATTGTTGAAGCTTTGTCGGTGGAATTCTTTCCCATTCTTGCTCGATGTACAGCTTCAGCTGTTCAACAGTCCGGGGTCTGTGTGTGTGTGTGTGTGTGTGTGTGTGTGTGTGTGTGTGTGTGTGTGTGTGTGTGTGTGTGTGTGTGTGTGTGTGTGTGTGTGTGTGTGTATATATATATATATATATATATATACACACACACACACACACACACACACACACATATACATACATACACACACACCAACCCAATAGAACACCTGTGGGTTGATTTCGAGTGGCCAGCGAGCCAGAACTTCTCGTCCAACGTCAGTGTGTGACCTCGCAAATGTGCTCCTGGAAGAATGGCCAAAAATTCCCATAAACTCACTCCTAAACCTTGTTGAAAGCCTTCCCACAAGAGTTGAAGCTGTTACAGCTGCCAAGGGTAGGCAAACATTATAATAAACCTTATGGACGTAGAATGGGATAGCACTTAAAATCATATGTGAGTCAAGGCAGGCGAGTGGCTACTTTTGGCGATATAGTGTACCTATGTCGCAACTGAGTTATAGATAGGTCGGTCGGTCTGTCTTTTATTCAGCCTGTGCTTTATTTTAGGATTGACTCCCCCCCCCCCCCCAAAAAATACACACGACTATCCATAAATGATCTAATAATACTAATAATCTAATGAAACATATTCTGAACCTCAACTATTCTCTTTAGGGGTTCTGCCTGCCTCAGGAGACGGATGCTGGAGAAGGTGAAGGTGCCACTGAGTTTCACGATTATGAGGGTGGTGGAATTGGTCAAGGCGAGGGCACTAAGGATGTCAGTGACACAATTGAGAATGAAGATCAGGTAATGAAATGAATGAATTTGAACTGAGAAAAAGCATTTGGGCCGCAGATTTTGATCACAAGGTCCAATTGTTCGATTTCCTTTCCCCCCCCGAAGCTTTCAACCAACTTAACTAGTACATGCAATGTGGTATAATGTTACAATTAATGCATTTTGTATTAAACATACTCTTTCATTCCTATTTTAGGTGGAGGACACCTTGGGGGAGGATCAGGAGAAAGAACATCAAGATGACGAGAAAATGAAAACGGAAGACGATGCTGTTGAGATGTCAGAGGACTTCGATGGCCAAACACATGATGGAGACGAGCAGGATGCTGGTATGCGGCTTCATGGCACAGCAGCGCAATATCTGTTGGTTTAGAATGCTATTCAGAGAACCCAAATTCCTCCCTCTGTGACTTGTAGATGTGGATGAGTTGGAGCAAGAGACTGAGCGGGAGTTGGATCAAAAGATGGGCGATCTGGGCGACGGACAGACGAACACTCTCGATGAGAGAATGTGGGGAGATGAGGAGGAGGACGATGACGATGACGATGATGATGATGAGGGAGCGAGTGACAGAGAGGAAGAGTCTGGCCAAGGCATGGACCAGGTACTTTACACGTAATTAAACGTCATTTCACAACTACGATCGGGAAGCGTTACACAGGATGCAAATGGCAGATACGGTATGGACAAAAGTATCGATGCACCTCTTCATCAATTAATTACTCGATGAGGAGTAGGTCTCGATAGCCCAAATTGTAATTCTTTTTCCAAGGCTTGTTTGACTGTGTGAGAGCAGCTTTGAAAAGGACCTTTTCTCCTTCGACCTCCATAAAGTGACTCTCTCACGTGGACGTCGCGTAAAAGTGTCAATTTCATTTCAAAAAAACACCTCGGTGTTGTCATACAAATGTCCATAAAAGGCCCCTCTGACAACTACTTCATTCTATCCGCTTTGTCCATGTTTGGCTCAGACGGCCATCTTTCCTCTGATTGGTTGCCTCCGTGTAGATGACCCACTTGTGAGAGCACACGTGTTTATGTTGACAGTGCTGGCTTGGGAGCAGAAAAAAGTAGGAGGTGGAGATCTTCGCGAGTGACGTAGATGAGCTCGAGAAATGTTGATAATAACCTGACTCAGGAATGTGCTAATATTAGTGTATGTCAGTATTAATCGCAAATAAATTGGTAGAATATGGCACCTTTCCGAACCAAAATTAATGTTGCTCAACCGTGTGGTCTTGAACGTTCGTCTCTCCGTCAACTCTCAAACTTTTACGCTTGAAACCGGAAAGCCCTTTGGTGCACTGCTGCTCCACATAATCAAATCTACAAAGTGATGGATGGCATACGGTCCCTCAAACGGATCCAAATTCACCACAGTTAACGTCATCACTTTTTCTCTCGCTCGCTCCGGCACATCCTCCGTCTCTCACGTTTACTGGGACTTTCAAAACATATATTTTGTAATGATCCCGTTGTACCTTCACAACTCTTATTTGTTTAGGGTGAATCTGCATTAGCTGCGAAAGATGACAACTTGGATGCTGCAGAGCCTACCAAAAATAAGCAGGCCAGCGATGACCAGACGGATGGTGAGGGGGAAGACAAAATCAACGAACAAAGGGATGAGGTAACGGTCAGCCGAGCAGTTCGTCGTCTGGCGACAGCAGACCCCCTGATATTGTCGATGTAGTTGGCTTACATTCCTAATTCACTTCAAGGCCTCTGTCTTAGACCCACGCCGGTATAGTGTATTGAAGTTCCTTTCCGGTGAAGGTCATTGCCATTTCAACGGTGTATTGTGAGAAATTGGAGTGCGGCTCACATTTACAAGGTACAGCAGAATTTGTTCTCTGCATGCATACGTGGGCAGCACCCGTGACATGCAGGGACCCAATCCTGACCTTGTGTCGCAGCCTCTATTTATGTCGCCTTGCACTTTTGACTTTGTGCAAGATCAATTAAAAATATAGTTCATAACAGAGATATCAAACTTGATATGCGTAGATTCTCTGAATGCTTTCACTCTGTTTCCGATAGAGGGAGTTTGACAAGAATGAAGTGGACCCTTATCATGGCCAGCAGGATAAGAAACCTGAACCCGATGCTCTCAGTCTGCCTGAGGATCTTAACCTGGACCAGGATGATGAGATGGGAGACGATAGAGAAGGTGATGGTGAGTGAGTCTTGGTCTTGTTTAAGAACACATCGGTCCACTTCCTTTTAATAGAAATACAGTTTCTGTCCCCACTGACTTACATACACACTCCCCTCCAAAAGTATGGGGCAGTGAGTCCAATTCGTGACGCACCTCCGACAGTGCCATTGGCTTGACTGCAAAGTCTTCAGCTGGGGGGGCCACCCTTCACCGGTTTTTCACTCCTTTAAACACAGAACAGCTCCAGATGGTAGAGCAGCGGCAGGAACGTAACCCTGCAGCCCACCCGAGGACCTTTGTTTTCCTCACGCTCATGACTCGACTTTCCCCACATGCACGCAGTTTTGGTCGTAAATATTCAATATTTACGGTTGTCGGCCCCGACCCATTTGAGACCATATAATCAGGACAAACACACATCAGACCGAAGGATAATCTTATGGGATCATTTTAAAAAATAAAATAGTTTGGCGTTTGTCCTCTTTGGTCGGGAAGGCGCAAAAGCAGCTCGATTGTGTTTGTGTGTCCTTAATTGTCCTGTCCTAAACGGAATTGCCGTAATTTGTCCTGCGCATTTCCTGCGCATTCCCCCCCTAAAACATCTTAAAAAGTCAATGATGCGCATGATACATAGGTTCCGTAAAAGTTAGAAAATGAGAATGAAATTTTACAAAAGACATGAATCAGTTTTAAATCAAATGAGTTTACATCATATTTAGGTTCACATTTCAAATCTTATTATTCATCTGCCGCTCCTTGAGCCGTCACCTTATCGTGGTGGAGGGGTTTGTGTGCCGAGCTGAAGGAGGAGTCCTATCGGGCCTTTTGGGACTGCGGGACTCCTGAGGAAGCTGATGGGTACCGGCTGGCCAAGCGGAATGTGGCTTTGGTGGTCGCTGAGGCAAAATCCCGGTCGTGGGAGGAGTTTGGTGAGGCCATGGAGACGGACTTCCGGACGGCTTCGAGGAAATTCTGGTCCACCGTCCGGCGTCTCAGGAGGGGGAAGCAGTGCACCGTCAACACTGCTTACGGTGGGGACGGGGCGCTGCTGACCTCGACTCGGGACGTTGTGAGCCGGTGGGGAGAATACTTGGTGGGGAGAGACCTCCTCAATTCCACAGACACGCCTTTCCATGAGGAAGCAGAGTCTTGGGTAACCGGGGCGGGCTCTCCTATCTCTGGTGTTGAGGTCACCGAGGGGGTTAAAAAGCTCCTCGGTGGCAAGGCGCCGGGGGGGAATGACATTCGCCCGGCGTTCCTCAAGGTTCTGGATGTTGTGGGGCTGTCCTGATTGACACGCCTCTGCAACATCGCATGGACATCCGGGGCAGTCCCCCTGGATTAGCAGACTGGAGTGGTGGTCCCCCTTTTTAAGAAGGGGGACCGGAGGCTGCGTTCCAACTACAGGGGGATCACACTCCTCAGCCTCCCTGGTAAGGTCTATTCAGGGGTGCTGGAGAGGAGGGTCCGTCGGGAAGTCGAATCTCAGATTCAGGAGGAGCAGTGTAGTTTTCGTCATCGCCATGGAACAGTGGACCAGCTAGCTCTATACCCTTGGCAGGGTCCTCCTTGGTGCACGGGAGTTCACCCAACCAGTCTACATGTGTTTTGTGGACTTGGAGAGGGCGTTCGACCGTGTCCCTCGTGGAGTCCTGTGGGGGGTGGTTCGGGAGTATGGGGTACCGAACCACCTGATACAAGCTGTTCGGTCCCGTTTCCGGTGAGGGTTGGACTCCGCCGAGGCTGCCCTTCGTCACCGATTCTGTTCATAACTTTTATGGACAGAATTTCAAGGCGCAGCCGAGGCGTAGAGGGGGTCCGGTTTGGTGGCCTCAGTATTGCATCCCTGCTTTTTGCAGATGATGTGGTTCTGTCTGCTTCATCAAGCCGTGACCTTCAACTCTCACTGGAGCAGTTCGCAGCCGAGTATGAAGCGGCTGGGATGAGAATCGGCACCTCCAAATTTGAGACCATGGTCCTCAGTCGGAAAAGGGTGGCGTGCCCTCTCCGGGTCGGGGATGAGATCCTGCCCCAAGTGGAGGAGTTCAAGTATCTTGGGTTCACGAGTGAGGGAAGAATGGAACGGGAGATCGACAGACGGATCGGTGCAACGTCTGCAGTGATGCGGACTTTGCGTCGATGCGTTGTGGTAAACGAGGAGCTTCGCCGAAAGGCGAAGCTCTCGATTTACCGGTCGATCTACGTTCCTACCCTCACCTACGGTCACGAGCTGTGGGTCGTGACCGAAAGAACGAGATCCCGGATACAAGCGGCCGAAATGAGTTTCCTCCGGAGGGTGTCCGGGGTCTCCCTTAGAGATAGGGTGAGAAGCTCGGTCATCCGGGAGGATCTCAGAGTAGAGCCGCTGCTCCTCCGCATCGAGAGGAGCTAGATGAGGTGGCTGGGGCATCTGCTTCGGATGCCTCCCCGGTGAGGTGTTCCGGGCACGTCCCACCGGGAGGAGACCCCGGGGACGCCCCGGGACACGCTGGAGAGACTGCGTCTCTCGGCTTGCCTGGAAATGCCTCGGGATCCCCTCGGAAGAGCGAGAGGAAGTGGCTGGGGAGAGGGAAGTGACTTCCCTGCTGAGGCTGCTGCCCCCGCGACCCGACCTTGGATAAGCGGAAGAAAATGGATGGATTATTCATCTGCTCCTTTATTGTGTGTAAATATTGAGGCTGTGATGCGCTATAGTATACAGTTCTGAAACTGCAGTAATATTATAAATACTAAGGTTGACTTGTTCTTTAGTGATGTATGTATTGGCACGTTAGCCAGCAAATGAACTGAAAGCTAGAGGGGTCACGTGCCCAGATAACACGTTCACGCCTGGGTCAAGGTCATAAAAAGAAAATAGTTAAAACACAACGAAAATTGCAGAGGGGGAAAAAAACACACAAGCTAAGATTAACATTCACATTTGTACAACTATTTATGGTGTTAGGGTACGAAGTGACTTAAAAGAGCATTTTAACAAATATACAACGGCGCTAGGCACGCTGGGACTTCCTATGACGCCACGATGACGTCAACAATGACATCATAAAAAAACATGGTGGCTATCAGAAGGTTTTCCAACGTGCCGAGCGCCGTCGTACAGTTGTTGCTCCGAATAAGAAAGTGGCGAAAAACAAGCGGGAAGCCGCGCTTGTGCCCAACGGCAGCGGCGAACAGAGGTGTTAACTATGTTCGAATAAAAGACCAGTCACCTCAGTGCAACACCTGGATTAAGATTGTATTCTGCGAATGAGGCTTTAACGATGTGTCGAAGCCTGACCGGTTCCCTCCCGTTCTGAGCCTCAGCCTATACCGGAACTTCAGTCAAGTCAATTGGGTGAGTGAAACAATCAAATAGGTCTATGCCAACATTGAGGCAGCTAACAAGTTCAACGCTGGGTTGCGCTCTTGCACTGATGGTTTTTAGCATTTGTTTTATTCTTCGAACCAACGTAAAAGCTGAAAATAGTCACAAAAATCGAATCAATTACTTTTATCATACTGGAAAGAAAGTAGAAACAGTTGTATTGCAAGCTTAACATTGAGCTAAAACTTCACCAAAGGTCAAACTAGCAACTTTACGTCACAATGAATTGGGACAAAATTCACAAAAACGTTGTCTCGCAGTATCACAAACACTAACTTTGTGTCTCATCGGTGGGTAGGTTAAGGAATCAATGTTTTATAGCGTTTGGTTCCGTTACTTTTCGTGCCAAAATGCTGAGTTCCAGCGCGTACCCTAAATAAAAGGCTACATGCTTAAAGCGGGAAGTCAAGTTGAAACTTGCACATATAAACCATTTGACGTGATAAAACAGCCTCAAATTTAACATTTTTTTTTTTCCTTTATTTCACTTTTAGATGAAACGATAATTAATGAATTACCGTAATTTCTTGTGTATAATGCGCATTTTCCCCCCTAAACAATTGTCAAAAGTCAATAGTACGCATTATCTGTAGGTACAGGGGAAAATGGAAAAAATGTACATTTTATAAATGTATGCCGCCATCTCGAGCTTAGGAAAAAGATGGACACTTTCATTCCAATATGGCACCACCCCCTAGAGCAGGGGTGTCAAACTCAAATTCACGGTGGGCCAAAATAAAAAGTTAGGACAACGTCGTGGGCCAAACTCAATATTTAATGAAAAGTCACTGCGGTGTGCATGTTTCCCTCCTCTGTAGAAATGTAGCGTTCAAGTTTATCACATGACAACATGGAAAAAAACATGAATTCAAATATGTTATTCTTTGTTACAGCCACGTTACATTTACATACACTGACAGAATTTGTGAATTTCATTCTTTTTTTTTTTTTTTTTTTTTTTTTTTCTATCATTAATTGCTTTATGGTTATGTTTTGTTTCATGAAATGCTTGACAGTTGAATTTGAATGCCATTAAAATAAAATAATGTGTTTTGCCTGGCCCTTCATGTTTTCTTTAAAGAATTGTATCCAGCTTACAAATTCTGCCTGGGCAATCAAACATGTGAGCACAACTGTGTGCTTTCTCATTTACTCAATAAAAGTAGGGCTGTGAATTTCAAAATAAGAGCAAGTCAATAAAAATAAACTATTACGTGTTCAAATAAAATGCTTAACGTCATAATAATTATTTGAAAAAACGAACAAAATACAGATAATACTTCGTTTTGATCATATGGGTAGAAGCAAAATCACGCATTGTAAAAAGGCATTCATTATACATGGGTAGAAGGGTTTTCCAGAATTTTGAGGTCAACTTTGGGGGTGCGTATTATACATGAGAAATGACGGTATGTCAATTGGGGTGGTTCCACACACATTGCCTTTTAGTTCGTAGGGTACATTTTGATATTGTTTATAAAGAATGCCAAGTCAAATGTTCATTTTAGTTTATGCAGCAGGCTGCTAAGAAAATGGGTGTTCATAATTTGGACACCCTTTATTTTATACCATGCAAACTTTTTCGACCCAGTCCACTAAAAGAATCGTCATCGAGAGTGGTTTGGAACCGGAATCTAAATTAAGAACTGGAATCGGGACCAGGATTGATCTAAATAATGGTGTTATTTTTTGTGATCTGATGGGAATATACATTGTGTTATCTTTAAAAAATATCTACACTGTCGTCGGTTATTTTAAGTGAGATGCTGTTTTAACAAAAATAGAATCAAATATAACCTTCTTCGTTAACATTTTTCCTACCGTCTCCACTTATTCAGTCGAAAATCCACTTGACATTGAGGAGGAGGCCAACAATGCAGATGGCGATGAAGACGGACAGAAGGAGGGTGAGGAGGAGGAGGAAGCTGAGCGAGTGGAGAAAGACGAGTCAAACCAAAAAGATGACAACGGCGAACCGGAGCCCAAGACTGAAACGGAAGAGGGTGGAGACGAAGTAACAGCAGAAGAATCAAAAAAAGAGGAGAATCTGCCTGTTCCAAAAAAGGAAGGAACCAATCCTAAAGTCAGTGTTTTAACTGCTTTGTATGCTCACCATATTGCCTTTATTTGCATGATATAACATCAATTACAGCATAAAACATTTCATACAAGGGGCATTTCTTCTCCACACTTGACAACGCTACACCATTTCTTTGTTGTCCTGAGCTTTGAGGCATAATCTGCTCATTGAATGCGCATAGCCGGTTTGGTGCAAGAAAGCGCTTTACTCATTAATCTTGAGATAGTTGACGCCCTTTAATAATCTGATATCATTTCCAAATGGATTGCAATTGAAAGACCACTTTTCTGTGAATACTGTATGCGAAACTAAAACAAATCCCCCCCCCCCCACACACACGCACACCATCGTCCTTACATGTTGCACATCCAGTGGCGGTCCTCGTTTGAATGATGCCCGATGCCAGGCCCCGCCCCTCACCGCTTCTTTCCCCCCTGTTCTGCATAGGAAGAGGAGTCCGATGCCATGGATGACGTCGAGGATCAGCCAGAGTCGGCTCGGAGAAAAGAACACAAAACCGATGGGCAAACGGGAGAGCAGAATTTCCAGAGTGATGCTGCTGTGGAGCTGGCTGGAGAGGCACCAGAGAGAGACACGGCAAAAGAGGTGCGGAATTTGCTCGTTGGATAACATATAATTCATTGCGAGATCGACGGAGAATGCCTGCGTTCGACCTCGATCCCACATGCGCAGATGTATCTTGAATATATGCATCTATATCTGTTTTTTAATTGAATGATATGCATTTAAACTTGTATCAGGGCCCCACCACAGATTTGTCCTGATATGAGAATGAACTCCTAAGCAAATCGGTCTGCTACAGAATGAGTTTGTTTCGATTACGGAGGCTTATCATCGGATTTTACACATACAGAGAACACAATTCAGTTCTTTACGCCAAATTTATTTGAAAAGATTTATGACTGGGGAGTGCTGGAGTAGCATGCATATTTTTTTCCATCATTGCGGTTTACTGTTCTCCAAACATCTCCAGTATTAGATGAGATAAGATTAGATTTCAAAGATGGCGCCTTTGAATTGGCAGCCTGTTACGAGCGCTGCAAAATGTTCACGTTAATTTGTATTTTTCCTCCCATTTTGATTGGTTATGTCATCCAAAACTGTGCTTGGATGAATTTCCATGGACTTATTTTGATAGGAGCATGGGACTGGAGCAGCTGATGCGAACGAATCAGCAGGCCACCAGTCACAGCTGACTGCAAGAATGGCTTCGCAGACACAGACACAGAACAACACTCAGGTAGTCTTGGAACTGAGCTCCAATATTTGGAATCTTTGTTTTCATTGATCTTTTTGTATGTTTGTGTTCCAGAGCTTCAAAAGAAAACCTGGACACGCAGACAATGAACGTTCAACAGGTGACGACAATGAACTCGTTAACAAGCGTCTTCGTACGTTGGAGAGCACCCGCGACCGGACACACGACAGCACGCGAGGTGAAATCCAACAAGAGTCCGACCTGTACGAGCACATCAATGAAAAGGATACGGCCTACGATAGCCAAACATACGGTCGGTAGCTAATACATCATGAACAAAACTGTTATCGGAAGGTAGACGGAATTAGGAATAGGGTTCTGAATTTAATCGTGTATTGGTTGAACGCTCCCAGATGTTGCCAATGCAAATCAGGAGGCGGCAGGACCTCAACAGGTCGAGGATGAAAATCTGCATGAGGAAGATCTTTCAATGGAAACAGAGCACCAAGATGAGGACTTTCAAGCTTCTGAGGTCCAGGAGCTGAAACACAAGCAGCTGGATATAACAGAGACCATGCAGCAGCAAGGTATTACTCCATTCATTATGTGCCTGCTGAAACTTATTGTGACGCAAATTATTGACCTTGTGCCAATTTGCATGAAATTTGAAATGGATTCAAATCCAGCATCTCGCACGCACGCACGCACTGATCTCTATGTGGTTGTAGAAGAGTCCAGTTGCCTCAATTTAGCTTTTACAGAGTGGGCAGGCAACGTTTTAAGCAAGAAGTGGAAGTTAGAAGTCAAATATTTTCTCCGGGTTTATAGCAAATCACACACACCTCACACAAGTATCACATCAAATCAACAACAGATGTCATTTAAAATGTTAAAACAACACAGAACACCTCTCCCTTTGGGTCTCAGGTGACCAAGCATTTGTGGTGAACTACGCGGTTTGCGTCGTCACTCGGTGCTGCTTCTCGTCAAACGGCACGAACGGACTCAAATGCACTCCGCCAGTCACCGGCGTATCCAGATCACAGATTTTTCCACAAAAGCTGCTTAATACTCCTATCAATCCAACAGTCATTGGAAAAAACACAGGAACAACAATGACTGCTTAAATGATATATCAGAATGTTTTGACAAAAATTGAAACATTTTTAAAAACCTATTGTGAGCCCAGTTCACAAACAAGGTAAAACATTATAAAATGTCTTGACTTTATTTACAACGCCAGTTCCAACGAAGTTGGGACGTTGTGTTAAACCTAAATAAAAACAGAATACAGTGATTTGCAAATCATGTTCGACCTATATTTAATTGAATACACTACAAAGATATTTTATGTTCAAACCGATAAACTTGATTGTTTTTAGCAAATAATCATTCACTTGGAATGTTATGGCTGCAACGCGTTCCAAAAAAAGCTGGGACGGGCTCATGTTGACCGCTGTGTTCCATCACCTTTTCTTGTAACAACATTCAATAAACGTTTGGGAACTGAGGACACCAATTGTTGAAGCTTTGTCGGTGGAATTCTTTCCCATTCTTGCTCGATGTACAGCTTCCGCTGTTCAACAGTCCGGGGTCTCCGTTGTCGTATTTTACGCTTCATAACGCGCCACGTGTTTTCAATGGGAGACGGGTCTGGACTGCAGGCGGGCCAGTCTAGTACCCGCACTCTTTTACTACGAAGCCACGCTTTTGTAACACGTGCGGAATGTGGTTTGGCATTGTTTTGCTGAAATAAGCAGGGGCGTCCGTGAAAAAGACGTCGCTTGGATGGCAGCCTATGTTTCTCCAAAACCTGTATGTACCTTTCAGCATGAATGGTGCCTTCACAGATGTGTAAGTTCCCCATGCCATTGGCACTAACACAGCCCCATACCGTCACAGATGCTGGCTTTTGAACTTTGGGTTCATAACAGTCCGGAGGGTTCTTTTCCTCTTTGGCCCGGAAGACACGACGTCCACAATTTCCAAAAACAATTTGAAATGTGGACTCGTCGGACCACGGAACACTTTTTCACTTTGCGTCAGTCCATCTTACATGAGCTCGTGCCAGAGAAGCCGGCGGCGTTTCTGGGGGTTGTTGATAAATGGTTTTGGTTTTGCATCGTAGAGTTTTAAGTTGCACTTACGGATCTAGCGCCGAACTGAACTACACATTGTCGGTTTTTGATGCAGTGCCGCCCGAGGGATCGAAGGTCACGGGCATTCAATGTCGGTTTTCGGCCTTGCCGCTTCCACGCAGCGATTTCTCCAGATTCTCTGAACCTTTTGATGATATTCTGGACCGTAGAGGATGAAATCCCTAAATTCCTTGCAATTGTACGTTGAGGAACATTGTCCTTCAACTGTTGGACTATTTTCTCACGCACTTGTTCACAAAGAGGTGAACCTCGCCCCATCTTTGCTTGTGAATGACTGAGCCATTCAGGGAAGCTCCTTTTCTACCCAACCACGGCACCCCCCTGTTCCCAATGAGCCTGTTCACCTGCGGCATGTTCCAAACACGTGTTGGGTGAGCATTCCTCAACTTTTGCCACCTGTCCCAGCTTTTTTGGAACGTGTTGCAGCCATGAAATTCTAAGTTCATGATTATTGGCTAAAAACAACAAAGTTTATCAGTTTGAACATGAAATATCTTCTCTTTGTAGTGTATTCAATTAAATATAGGTCGAACATGTTTTGCAAATCATTGTATTCTGTTTTAGTTTAAAACAACGTCCCAACTTCATTGGAATTGGGGTTGTAGAATGTTTTTGCTCACATTACTTCATTTCAAGGTTATCGAGCAAAGCGTTTTTGTACAGATGTAGAGAACGTCGAGCTGCATCCGCCGAGGCAAGAAAATGAACGCAATGAATGGAAGGATAGCAGGCATCCCAGAGATGGAGAGAAAGCAGAGAGAAAATCACAATCGACCTTTCACACACTTCCTGAGCTGCTCCTAGACACGATGCAGGTACATGTCATTTGTTTGTTGATGGCACACTTGATGAAAAAACAACAGCAACAAAATACTACGCGTGTGTTAAGTTCGATTGACCCATCTGGACCGTTCCTAAAACGCTATCTTCCTGTTGTTTTGCGGTCACATTTCTGACTGCCTGCGTGCGTTCGGCTCTATTTTTTTCAGAATGTCGAGAGCGACCCGGGGGACATCAGGAGGGAGATGGAGGTGCAGTTATCGCTGTGGCACAAACTGACTCCAGGAACGCAGGAGGAGGTGTGTACCAATGTCTTCATATTGTAGTATTCTAGGAACAAATGTTTGATGACAATATGGAGTTAGCCAGTGTGTACAAAAGAGGTTACTGTCATCGAAATACGAGTGAAATTTCAGTATGAGTGCTACTGTATACATAGTATGAATGAATAGTACTCTATTAATGTGCTTGGACAGAGTTCTGTCAACAGCCAGCCCCTTTAGCAATGACCTTTTGTGTCTTGCCCTCCTTGTGCAAGGTGTCAATAGTCGTCTTTTGGACAACTGTCAGGTCAGCGGTCTTCCCCGGGATTGTGTAGACTACAGAACTAGACCGAGAGACCATTGAAAGGCCTTTGCAGGTGTTTTGAGTGAAGTCGCTGATTAGAGTTTGGCACCAGATGTATTCAATATTGCCCAAGAATATTGCTGAACCGAAGCGGTTTTGTAGCGAGGGATGGTCCAAAATTCATCCCGATCGCTGTGCAACCTCAGGAAAAGCTCGCTTGATGTTCGTGGTGCCAAAGCAGGCTCAACCGGTCATGAACTCCAATGGTTGACACATTTTTTTCCACCATGAACGATGGTGTTCACGTTTTGGTTCAGTCAAAACATGCAAACATAAATGTTGTGTGGTATTTGTTCAAGAAAACGGTGTTTCTCTATTGTTGTTGTTACTTAATGAGCTCATCCTATTTTATGAGCAACTTCTGCCGAAATCCAGGTAATTCCAGAGGAATTTCTTGCAACTGTTGCTAAAGTGATATCATTTATTCAGGATAACTTTCAACTGATTTGTGATCCAGGAGAGTGCAGCAGCGTACATGTGGCACCAGTACCAGACAATGACCGACCTTCTATCCCAACAACTGTCCGAGCAGCTACGCCTTATTCTGGAGCCTACACAAGCTGCAAAGCTCAAGTTGGTATCCCCGTAACGTACTACGGACTTTCATTTGACAGAATCTGTTTACCTCACAAAAGTGTTGTAATATCTGCGCCAAGCTCCTTCATCGTTTTTCACGCTCGTCGGAGCATCGCTGTACAGATCAATCCACACGAGTCATCTTTTGTGTGATCATTTTCAATGTTGTCCTATTCTTCAGAGGTGACTACCGCACAGGAAAACGCCTCAACATGAGAAAAGTCATCCCGTACATTGCCAGTCAGTTTCGCAAGGACAAGATCTGGTTGAGGAGGACCAAGCCCAGCAAAAGAGATTATCAGATCTGCCTGGCTCTGGATGACTCTTCCAGTATGGGGGACAACCACTCAAAACAGGTAAGTGCTCTGCTATCCAGCTATATATATATATATATATATATATATATATATATTTATTATTTTTTTTTTTTTTATTTCCTCCATACCGCTTATACTCCAAGATCGCGTGGCTGCTGGAGCCTATCCCATCTGTCTCTGGGCGAGAGGCGGGGTACGCCCCGGACCTGGTCGCCAGCCCATCGCAACGCACATATAAACAAACAACCATTCACACTTACAGTCTTACCCACAGGCAGTTAGAGTTTTCATTTAATAACCTACCGTGGATGTTTTGGAGATGTGGGAGGAAACTGGAGCGCCCGGAGAAAAGCAAACTCCACACAGAGCCCAGGATTTGAACCCCGGTCCCCAGAACTGTGAGGCAGATTTGCTAACCAGTCGGTCACCGTGCCGGCTGGCGATATATATTTATTTGCGTGTGTAGGTATATATAATTTTTATGTAATTCCATTCAGAACGCTAAAGGCCCGAGTCACGTCTCCCATGCTTATACGGCTATGAAAGTTAGGCCATAATAGGAAAGACAAAATAGATACTGTACACTAAATTTCATGGGAGTCCAATGCAAAGATATATTTTACATTTGTATGGGGAAAAATATAAACAATGATAACTGATCGTGTCTATTTATGAAGAACAACTTTATTCAATATTCAAAGAAAATCAGCAGGGAACTTTACCGATTGGTTTTAAAACGTTCTCACGTTATACTGTACTTTGAACAATTGACAGTAATTGTGTAACTTTCCGATGCAAACTAGAACTACACTGATGACTAAAGAATGAACACGCATCCTTTTAAATGTATGAAGTTCTGTATCAATCTTATACCGACTTAAATTCTGCCACAGCTTTGCGGATAGAACCCACTGACAGAGCAAATGGTGGCGGCCCGCTGAAGTACACTTATTGCATCATGGGAAAGACAAAAATTGGGAGGCTCCTTCCAGTAGCATTCACGCTAAAGGCGGCTCCGGTGACATCGGACACTTCGCACAGCGAAGATGCATTTGTGTTCCGTTCCGAACAAAGTACATCTTAAGCAATCGAGGTGAAATCCAAAAATGTCATTAGCATCTTCAGAAAACAATAAAGACATTTTGGCATTAAAAGTGTGAAAAATATCCCTTGAGAACATTTTTTGCTGAGAAACACGTATTATCTCTTGAATGATAAAAAGTGCCAATAATTAAAATATTCATCAGTAAAATTGGTTAGAGCGTCGGCCTCACAGTTCCGAGGACCCGGGTTCGATCCCCGGCCCCGCCTGTGTGGAGTTTGCGTGTTCTCCCCGTGCCTGCGTGGCTTTTCTCCGGGCGCTCCGGTTTCCTCCCGCATCCCAAAAGCATGCCTGAATCGGAGACTCTAAATTGGCCGTAGGTGTGAATGTGAGCGCGAACGGTTGTTTTGTTTGTATGTGCCCTGCGATTGGCTGGCAACCGGTTGGGGGCGTACCCCGCCTCCTGCCCGGGCTCCGGCACGCCCGCGACCCGCGTGAGGAGAAGCGGCTCAGAAAATGGATGGATGGATGCGTTTCCCGTTATTGATCAATTTATATGAAAACGTATGACCGAAGCATATTCAATGCGTTTTTGCTTGTGTCTGTTAGCTGGCATTTGAATCCCTGTCAGTGATCGTCAAAGCTCTCACTCTGCTGGAAGTCGGACAAGTGTCTGTTTACAGGTACCAACATTTCCTTGTTCCTTTTTAGCGATGTTCGAAAATATAATCCCGAATACAAAGCTCGAAAACGGCAGGCCGGGGCGATATGTATGTCACTTTTACGCGGCTCAGACCGAGACCGCCAAACTCTACGATGAAACAAATGCAAGGAGAGACGTCACGCGCTTTGTGCATGTATTTCATGCGAATGTAATAATGCTTTGCGCCCCTTATCTAGTTTTGGCGAGGAGGTGCAGCTTCTCCACCCGTTCCAGCAGCAATTCAGTGACGATTCCGGCGCTCGGATTCTCCGATTGTGTAAATTCCGGCAGAAGAAGACCAGAATAGCTCAGGTGGGAATCCGGCTCATGCTGTACGCTTACCGACGTTGGCGGTGTTTTTCAATATATTTATATTGTGAAGCCTCTTTGAGTGTTCGGGAAAGCCCAATACAAATTTGAGTTCTTATTATCATTACGTTCATTACAGTCATTACACTTTGCTTCGAGAACTGCCATGTACGCTGATATGCGTGTGCTTCTAAAATATTGTCACAAAGATTTTGCACAGCTAATAGTGATGTGCAGATCGATATTGAAATATCCGTTCTTCCGAAACCTGCTCTAAAGTCGATTTTCAAATCAAAATATCAATACTTTTTTTTTTTTATATTTCAGTCATTCGAGGTAATGTTTACCACTTAAAGGAACAGTGAAACGTAACTAAATGATTGAGATCCTAATAATACGCAGTTTATGGGAACTCCTGTTTCTCCTGCCTGGGAAATTGCGTAATGTGGAAGCGCAGCGGTCCGCCACGCTGCTCGGTCCATCTCTCTGGCTCCAAATCTGATGCTGTACAACGGTATTATGGCAGAGCGTAAACAGAGTCTGGAGCTATTTCATCTCCAAACAGCCACCGAAGGTACAACGGTAGGGAGTTGTGGCAACCCGACAAAACCAGTGAAACACCTCCGGTTAAGCCGCAACACAGCCTACGGGGCATTTAGGATAGGCAGACTCGCGGGCACAGAAGAAGAGCACGGTGTCATTCCTTTGGCGCCGCAGGCAGGCACAGACGCGGAAAATGGGGAACGTCAGGCAGCACTGAAGTTGTTCAAATCAACAAAATATGGATGCTTGTATAATCATTGACAAAATAAATATGTGCTTCAACAAATTGCTGGATGCGTTCATGTGCGAGTCATCTGCATGTGTGTATCACTGACATAATCTCACATGGGTAAAAAAGGCTTCCATTTAGATAAGGTTTCCTGAAGAATTATTTCAAGCGGATGACCTGGACAAGGTGTCATGAAATTACCCAGAGCCATTGTGATGGAATAGCCATGGTGAAAAACATATACTAGAAAAGTTGGATGGAAATATTGGATCTGTGAAATCCATCGATTATTTACAAGCAATCTAAATTGCTTTCAGTCTTAAATGAATATTTTAAAAATTATTGTGGCATTTAATTAAATGTTTACGAGCAATTTGATTGAAACCGTATTGTAAAACAGTATCCGACTGCGACCTCAATATACATAAATGAAAACATTTATTATCCTCTTGATGTAGCTATGATTTGAAATACTCTACTTTTTCTTGATTCAACAGACACATTAGGTGTATTTGCGCAAAATAGCAGTATCAGATCGGTATCGCTGATAGCAGCTTGAATTTGACTCTGTATCAGATTGGAAAGGAAATTGCTGGTATGGAACATCACTAACGGCTAAATAGGGTAATTTAAATACAACCCCGATTCCAATGAAGTTGGGACGTTGTGTTAAACATAAATAAAAACAGAATACACACACATTTACAATAGGAGACAGGTCTGGACTCCAGGCAGGCAAGTCTAGTAACCGCACTCTTTTACTACGAAGCCACGCTGTTGCAACACGTGCCGAATGTGGTTTGCCATTGTCTTGCTGATATAAGCATGGGCGTCCAAGAAAAAGGCGTTGCTTGGATGGCAGCATATGTGTCTCCAAAACCTGAACGTACCTTTCAGCTTTAATGGTGCCTTCACAGATGTGTAAGTTACCCATGCTTTTGGCACTAACACAGCCCCATGCCATCACCTTCACAGATGCTGGCTTTTGAACTCTGCGTCCATAACAGTCCGGAGGGTTCTTTTCCTCTTTGGCCGGGAGGACACGACGTGCACTATTTCCAAAAACAATTTGAAATGTGGACTCGTCGGAGCACAGAACACTTTTGCACTTTGCATCGGTCCATCTTAGACGAGCTCGGGCCCAGAGAAGCCGGCGGCGTTTTGGGGTGTTGTTGATAAATGGCTTCTGCTTTGCATAGTCGGGTTTCAAGTTGCACTTCCGGATGTAGCGCCGAACTGTATTTACTGACATTGGTTTTCTGAAGTGTTCCTGAGCCCATGCGGTGATATCCTTTACACATCGATGTCGGGGGATCGAGGGAGGGATCGAAGATCGAAGGTCACGGGCATTCAATGTCGGTTTTCGGCCTTGCCGCTTCCACGCAGTGATTTCTCCAGATTCTCTGAACCTTTTGATGATATTCTGGACCGGAGATGATGAAATCCCTAAATTCCTCGCAATTGTACGTTGAGGAACATTGTCCTTCAACTGTTGGACTATTTTCTCACGCACTTGTTCCCAAAGAAGTGAACCTCGCCCCATCTTTGCTCGTGAATGACTGAGCCATTCAGGGAAGCTCCTTTTCTACCCAATCACGGCCCCCACCTGTTCCCAATGAGCCTGTTCACCTGCGGGATGTTCCAAACACGTGTTTGATGAGCATTCCTCAACTTTCTCCGTCTTCTTTGCCACCTCTGCCAGCTTTTTTGGAACATGTTGCAGCCATCAAATTCAAAGTTAATGATTATCTGCTGAAAGCAATCAAGTTTATCAGTTTGAACATTAAATATCTTTGTAGTGTATTCAATTCAATATAGGTTGAACATGATTTGCAAATGATTGTATTGTTTTTATTTGTTTAACACAACGTCCCAACTTCATTGGAATCGGGGTTGTATTACATGACTGTTATGAAAACAGTATATGTAATTTATTGTGCCTTTATTTTGTGCCCTGTGTGCAGTTTCTGGAGAGTGCAACCGAGATGTTTCTTGCAGCACGAAAGCAGATTTTACGATCGACAAATTCAGGTAATTACTCACACGTTCATCCATCTATCCATACCGCTTCTCGTGATTAGCCACGGAGGGAACTCGAGCCTATCCCAGCTGACTTTGGGTAAGAGGCGGAGTACTCCCTGGACTGGTTACTCACATTTCATGTGAGTGTAATTTGAAGCTTCATTTCAGAATCGTCTTGATTTGCCAAGTATGTCCAAAAACACACAAGGACTTTGTCTCCGGTAGTTGGAGCCGCTCTAATACGACAACAGACGGTCACTTGACAGAGAACACTTTGGAGACACAAAGACATAAAAAACACAGTCACTGAGCAGGAAAAGGTTACCAGTAATGTGGTAATGCCGGTAAAAAAATAAATAAAAAGATTTATTTATTTTTATTATTTTGTTTGACAGTGCAAAAATATGCAGAGTCCAATTAGAGCAGTTTGAAATGACTACTAGAACAATAGTCCGGTGTAATGACCATTGTGCAAAGGGCGTAGAGACTTCAGGAAAAGTGACTAGTAGTGCGATAATCTGGGACAATGTCGATTGTGCAAATGGTGCACATGAGTGGCCAGTATTGGTCAACAACAGATATGCAAATAGTGCAGCGTTTAAAGTAAAGCTAAAGTAGATCCTTCTTGAGCCATCACTTTGTGGCAATGGAGCGGTTTGGGTAATCCAGAGAGCCTCGGAATTTGGCTTGATGCCCCTGGTTTGTTCATCCAGGGCAAACGGGTCCTAGGTAAGGGACCAAACAAAGCAAGAACCACTATAATGACAGCAGTACACAGTATGCCCAGACGCGGTTTCCCGGGGCACCCCTCTAGAGCCAGGTCTTGAGATGGGGATCATTGGCGCGAGCCTGGCGCATCCATGCCCGCGCCCGTAGGGCCTGGCCCGGGCACAGCCCAAAGAGGCGATGTGGGTCACCCTTTCATGATTATTTGCGAAAAACAATCAAGTTGATCAGTTTGAACATGAAATATCTTATCTTCGTAGCGTATTCAATGAAATATAGGTTGAACGTGATTTGCCAATCGTATTGTATTTGTCCGGCCTCCTCCTCCCAACGCCGCATGCTTCGCCCTTTCTCGATGGCTCAGTCGACCTGCGGGCTGTCCATATACGGGCCTGTCCGTTTGCAGGTAAAATGCGTAATTTCCGCGACATTTTAGAGCGCCGCCAAGCGATCCAGCGCAGGAATGTATAGGAAAGTCACTCCATATAAAATAATAAATACTGAAAACACGTCTTGCTATAAGCAAGATGTGTGAGAAGTTTTATCAACATTCTGTCATCTACTCTTGTCGTGGCTTGCTTTTTTGTTTTCCAAAAAATAGTTATTATAGCTTTAATAGGCTGCTTGTGGGTCCCACAAGGTGCCAAGCAATATATAGCTAGTCTTTTTTTTTTTTTCCACTCATCACCTTAAAGCGAAAACAATTCTGACCTGTGTATCACGGTGTCTCATATCATTTGCAGTGTCGTGACGTAATAAAGTCTTTAACGTAATGCTCTGATTCCTTCTAACGTCCCTTCACAGAGACGGCCCAGCTGCTGATCATCGTCTCAGATGGTCGGGGACTATTCCTGGAAGGCAAAGACCGAGTGATGGCAGCAATACAAGCAGCACGCAGTGCAAATGTGTTCCTCATCTTTGTGGCGCTTGATAATCCCGACTCCCGTGTAAGTAACATCGGATTTGTTTTATTTTGGTGCGTGCGTGCGTGTGTGTTCTCAGCCAAGTCTGACACGGCCGGGATGAGAATTAGCACCTCCAAATCTGAGACCATGGTACTCAGTCGGAAAAGGGTTGGCATATGCCCTCTCCAAGTCGGGAATGAGATCCTGCTCCAAGTGGAGTTGAAGTATCTTCGGGTCTTGTTCACCAGTGAGGGAAGAATGGAGTATATATATATGTGTGTTTACACATATATATATATATATATATTTATATATATATATATACACACACACACACAAGTAACATCAAAATCAGCACATGAAACAAGCTGCGCTAATCTGAGGTGCTCTCATACAGGACTCTATCGTGGACATCAAGGTGCCGGTATTTCAAGGGCCGGGAGAACTCCCAGAGATTCGCTCCTACATGGAGGAGTTCCCGTTCCCCTTCTACGTCATCCTGCGTGATGTCAATGCCTTACCGGAGACCCTGAGTGACGCACTGAGGCAGTGGTTTGAACTTGTCACAGCTGCTGCCAAGTGACAGTTTTTGTTTTGCAATGGTGACATTTTTAACAAAAGAAATCAGGCTGCAGTAACCATGAATGCATCACTGGTTTGCTAGGGGGGAAAAAAACGGACTTGCTGCTATAAAGGTGTATTTTCATAAATACTGTCAATATACTCCAATTATTGTCGCGTTGGAAATTTGTCATTCAATTTTTTTATATTACATTTGTAATTTAGTCATGATTGCATGAACCTTCATGTTGGATATGAAATAGAAATGTGACATTTTTGCGTGAAACACTCTGTTGAAATCAGTCAATACATATACTTGTGCTGTTTCTCTGTGTTTTATTTCAGTGAAGATAATAAGAAACATTCATTGTGAACATAAAGTGATGTCTCAAGCTGTGGGATTGTTTTGTGGCAGTGGTCAACCCAAGCTTTACTGGGTAGCCATAGTTTGTGGATTTTTCCAATGGGGGATAAACTAACGCACACGCCCGGTTGCTCTAAATTATCGACTAAATTCATTTTGCTCCACTTCAGAAAACCAAGGTTAGATTTTGCTCCGCAATTTGTTCCGTATTTTCATTCGTGTCCAATACAAATGTGATTGGAAAATCATGGATTCATTGTGGCTAATCACCATTTTCGGTGAATTTTCACTGATCACATCCGAGACTGATTAACTCCAGTCCTGTTCAATCGAGAAATCACTGAAACAGAATCAGTCCCGACGAAATCAAGTTGGACAAATTATCTTATCCAAGAAAGCTCAAACAAAACGGCATGATCTGCGACTGGCTGGCGACCAGTTCAGGGTGTAACCTGCGTCTTGCCCGAAGATAGCTAGGATAGGCTCCGGCACGCCCGTGACCCTAGTGAGGATAAGCGGTACAGAAAATGGAAGGAAATTCCAGAACTGTTGAGCAATAAAGTAATTGACATCCATCAGTCTGGAACGGGTTACGAAAGCCATTTCTAAAGCTTTAGGATTCCAGCGAACCATTATCCTCACATGGAGAAAACATGGAACGGTGGTGAATCTTCACAAGATTGGCCAGCCTACAAAGATTATGCCAAGTGAACAGCAATGCCTCATCCAGGAGGCCACGAAGGAACTCAGGACAACTTCGAAAGAACCGCAGGCCTCCTTTGTCTCAGTTAAGGTCGGTGTTCATGACGCAACAGTGACGAAGAGCGTGGGCAAAAATGGCATCCATGGCAAAAACCACGACTGACCAAAAAGAACATAAAGGCTCGTCTTGCTTGTGCAAACTGATTCCCAAGAGTTTTGGGAGAATGTTGCATGGACCGACGAGATGAAAGTTGATCTTTTTGGAAGGCGCGTGTCTCGTTACAGCTGGCGTAAATGTAGCACAGCATTTAAGAAAAAGAACGTCATACCAACTGCATCAAAAACCGACATCAGTGTGTGAAGGATATCACCGCATGGGCTCCGGAACACTTCAGAAAACCAATGTCAGTGAGTACAGTTGGGCGCTACATCCCGAAGTGCAACTTGAAACGCTACTATGCAAAGCAGAAGCCATTTATCAACAACACAACAGAAACGGCGCCTGCTTCTCTGGGCCCGAGCTCATCTAAAATGGACTGACGCAAAGTGGAAAAGTTCTGTGGTACGACGAGTCCACATTTCAAATTGTTTAGGGAATTGTGGACGTCGTGTCCTCCGGGCCAAAGAGGAAAAGAACCATCCGGACTGTTATGGACGCCAAGTTCAAAAGCCAGCATCTGTGATGCTATGGGGCTGTGTTAGTACCAATGGCATGGGTCACTTACACATCTGTGAAGGCACCATTCATGCTGAAAGGGACATACAGGTTTTGGAGAAACACATGCTGCCATCCAAGCAACGCCTTTTTCTTGGATGCCCCTGCTTATTTCAGCAAGACGATGCCAAACCACATTCTGCACGTTAGAACAGCGTGGCTTCATAGTAAAAGAGTGCGGGTACTTGACTGGCCTGCCTGCAGTCCGGACCTGTCTCCCATTGAAAATGCGTGGCACATTATGAAGCGTAAAATACGACAACGGAGACCCCGACTGATGAACAGCCGAAGCTGAATTCCACCTACAAAGCTTCAACAATTAGTGTCGACGACCGTAGGCTCCAGCTGGTGAGTGGTGGGTCTCTCTCTGGAAGTGGCTCAGGAAGCAAGGCGACAGATTTGGTTGCAGAAGAAAAATCTAACAAAAAGGAAAGAGGCGGAAGAAGAAAAAATGGTGGTGCGTCACGCCTTCTTGGGAGAACCGGACCGTTTTTTTTTTTTTGTGTGGCTCGCCGGCATTTTCAGAGCGATCCCGCTTGGCTGGAAGCGTACCAGGTACTTTCGTAGTAGCTGCTCTGATCGTCCAGCGTTCTGAGGATCGGGGTTCAAATCCCGGCCTCGCCTGTGTGGAGTTTGCATATTCTCTCCGTGCTTGCGTGGGTTTTCTTCCGGGCACTCCGGTTTCCTCCCACATCCCCAAAACATGCATGGTCGGTCGATTGAAGACTAGTTGGTATGAATGTGAGTGCGAATGGTTGTTTGTTTAAATGTGCCCTGTGATTGGCTAGTGACCAGTTCAGCGTTTACCCCGCCTCTCGCCCGTGGATAGCTGGGATAGGCTCCGGCACGCCCGGTTATCACAGGTTATCATTTGTTGATAACCCGTGCATCTTCTGGGGGCAAGGCCCCCCATCCATAAAGCCTAGTAACACCCCTGTGTTATTGTATGGCTGATTTGAAAACCATCTTGAGATTTCCTTGTTCTATTTATCTTCTATTGAAGTCATTTTATAATGTGTTGATACTGTTGACGAGCCCGAGGCAGCCGAGATCCTCCCTCGCCCACTCCCATGTTTACTTGTCCCATGTAAATTGTTTTCTCCTCCGATCTGTGAGCCACACTCCAGCACACTAGATGGCGGTAATGCCGATTAACTCGTTAGCCGGCACTCGCCAATACAAACAAAGAAGTCTTGTCAGTCGAGAATTCAGTGCGATGGCAGCGCCGAGGATACCGTCGACTGCGCTTTCTTTGAAACGGGTAAATGCGCCAGAAACATCACACTATGAAATGTGATTCCTTCTTCGAGCCAGTTTGCAGCAAATCTGACCCCTTTAATGGTGGCGATTTTAGATGACGTCGCAAAGCTCATCGACGGCCGTTTGGGCAATGCTTTTCTTGTCATCCGCAGATTCGTCACGGCTTCACACCGCTACATCGACATTGGCAGACTTTTATAACTGTCAAAATGTTCCATGACCACTAGTTTGCTGCTTCCGTCGGGCTGCAGGAAACTGTGAACAATAAAAGATAAATAAATAAAAGAAGTCAAACGTCGACTGTGCCGGGCAATGCGAGCGTTCGCTGTGTCGTCCCGCTCAGACTTAATGTGGCCCGCCTCCCCGGGAACGTGGGCGAGGTTCTTCCGGAAACTCCTTCTGACAGGGGACCCTCACAATACGTTTGGGTCTGCCAAGTCGGACGGCCGTCTTCCCCCACCGTCGGAGCCAACACACCACCGGGTCGTGATTGGTTGACAACCCCACCCCTCTCTTCACCTGAATGTCCAAGACATGCGGCCGCAAGTCCGGTGACCCGACCACAAAGTCGATCGTCGAACTGTGGCCGAGGGCGTCCTGGTGCCAAGTGCACGTGTGGATGCCCTGATGTTTGAACACGGTGTTTGTTATGGACAATACGTGACAAGCACAGAAGTCCAATAACAGAACACCGCTTGGGTTCTGATCGGGTCTCACTGTCTTTACCCACGTGAGGGTCAAAGTCCTCCAGCAGAACGAGGGATTCCCAAGCAGGGGTTGCTCTCCGGCACCCCCTCCAAGGACTCCAAGAAGGGTGGGTACTCAGAAACTGCTGTTTAGGCACAGACAACAGTCAGGACCCGTCTCCCTCACCCGAAAGCTACCCTCTCGTCCACCTGGGTGAACCCCAACGTACAGGCACCGAAACCTGGGGCGATGAGTATACCTACACCTGCGTTGCGCCTCTTACTGTGAGCAACTGCAGAGTGGAAGAGACGCTAACCCTTCTCGAGATGACTGGTAAACCAAGCTGCGCGTTGACTATATGAAGTCGGCATTTCTTGACCGCGCACACCAGCTCAGGCTCTTTCCGTGCATGAGGGCTAACGTTGCGCGTCCCCGGAGCCACTTTCTGTAGCCGGGGATCGGACCACCGAGGTCTCCGACTTCGGCCGCCGCTTAGCTCGCGCTCGACCCGAACCCCTTCGCCCCTCCAACAGGTGATGAGCCCGTGAGAAGGCTGTGATGCTTTAAATCTATCAAATGAGCATCCGTTTGGTGAGTGATTCTGACACATTTGAAGGGGTTTTGATTGAGCTACCTGTATAGACGCACCCAGGCGGTTCGACACTGTTGTGATGTTCGCGGTCTCGTTCGCAGTGATCACGTGATTTTTCGCGTATGCGTACGACCGTTTTGGTAGCAGTTTCGAGCTCTGACCTCAGATTGAAGTGGAGGTGGTTCCTGTAGTCTGTAAGTTTTCGAGACATCTTGACAAACTCCCACACCTGATGGAGGGTGTTCTTCCTCAAGCGCAAAGCAGTATGTCTTTTTAGATTCTCAGTCATCCAGGTCAAGGTCATCTGCCCAGGTTGAATCACAGCAACCGGACTCAACACAACATCCCCACGAACTCACGACGCACCATAATCAACATTGCCATGTGCACGTATGCCTTTTAAATGTAGACAGAATTGTAAGAATTAAGGATGTGTTGTTGATGCAATATTGTAATCGTTAGTTAATACGAGCTCCTCTATGATTTCACCTTAAGAACTCTCACCTATTGAAATTTTAAGTCCATGGATGGAATTGCCTTGCAGAGTTGATTGCTGATTTAAGATAAATAAATTAAAAAAAAAAAAAAATTACATATAGTTATTTATTGTATTTTTTTTTTTTACCCGAAAACATAATCTTTGACGTGGAGTGGGGGTGGGTCATCGGTGGAGAAGAGGTATTGTATTGCCGGTGTACTTCATCATATAATGAATGCTACTTTTTGTTTTTGTCAAACGAACGCACAATAAAGACTGTCATTGACTTTTCCAACAATCAGAGCATGAAGCACGAGGGAGAGGTATACATGATACCAATGATCATCGTTTTGAGTCTGATCTTTTTCCCTCCCAGTTTTTACAGAGGCAGAACGTTTTGGGAATATACAGAAACATGTTGAGGACTATACGGTATGTGCCAGATGAGACCGATAGGAAATACCTCAGAGACTGGGCAAGAGAGGAATTCAAGAGGAACAAGAATGCCACAGACCAGGTGAGATTTATTTTGAACGATCATCTAGCACCGTCATGCTGAAAGACCCGGCCACGTTTCAGCTTCAGCGCCCTTGCTGACGGAAGGAGGTTTTCACTCAAAGTCTCACCATACACGGCCCCATTCATTCTTTCCTTTACACGGATCAGTCGTCCCGGTCCCTTTGCAGAAAAACAGCCCCGAAGCATCATGTTTCCACCCCTGCATTTCACAGTAGGAATGGTGTTCTTTGGATGCAACTCGGCGTTCTTTCTCCTCCAAACACGACAAGTTGAGTTTTTACCCAAAAGTTCCATTTTGGTTTCATCTGGCCGTATGACATTCTCCCACTCCTCTTCTGGATCATCCAAATGCTCTCGAGCAAACTTTCATTAGATTAAAATGGATGTTCATATTTTGGACACTCTTTTATTTAAACCGTGCAAACGTTTTTGACCCAACCCCGATTGCACCGTATTATTGGGCGCAGGCATGGTAAAACATATGATAGCATGCATGCACGCTAAAACATGCATGCTAGCTTGCATGTTTTTAAAAAGGCAGCGGGAGCAAAACTGACTTCGGTTGTACTTTATTGAAGTATTTAACAATGTACCGTTGTTGTTGTGTTTTTTTTTATTTTTTTTTTATCAATCCTCATCCACAAATCCATCAAAGTCCTCATCTTCTGAATCCAAAATGAACATCTGGGCAATTTCGCCATCCAACACGCCGGGTTCGCCCTCGTCATTGTCGGAGTCGGTCTCGTTGCCGGGGGGCTGTTCGGCAACGATGCCGGCTTTCGCGAAAGCTCGGACAACGGTCAAAACGGATACCTTGGCCCGGGCCTCCGCTTGCGCACCGTGGATTCGTTGATCTTGAATTGCTCGATTCCCACGTTCCTCGGCGTAACTGATAGCTTGCAGTTGAAACTGTGCTTCGTAGTCGTGTCTCTTCGTAGGTGACATTTTCGGGGGTCCTTAGCCAAACCGATGATGTTTTGCACAATGCACATACCGGCGCTATATACCTACTGGGGGCGTGCCTCTTTCACGCGCACCCGTCCCCCGTTGACGTCCGCACGCTGTCCTCCGTCACGGCCGCCTTTCCTCTATATAAAGCGGCGTTATTATTGTCAAATAAAATAAAATGTCTTTCAAAGATCAGGCTTACTATGTAATCATCTGCGGTCGGCTGCATGCATTTGTGTGTGTGAGAGATGCTAGTGAGTGAGGCGCAGAGGAAAAAGAAAAACAGTTGGCTCGTCAAAAAAATCCATTGCATCTTTTGTGACGTGCTGCTGCTGTGAAATCCGCCATTTTAGGACACAACAAGCACAAAGAAAGCCAGCGCAATATCGGAGGGACTGATTATTCATCTTGTTAAAGTGCTCATTATTCATTCATATTTTCCCTTGACTTTTTCCGTCAGGATGCCATCCGTATGATGCTAACACAAGCGACCAACCATCTGGAGGAGCTTCAAAGGTCTCTGGCATTGGCTGGGAACTGAACAGGAGTATTCTCTGCACTTCCGGACAATTTAGAACCATTTTGAAAGCAGTGTTTCGACAAATGACTTTGCATTACTTCAAGGACGAGCGAACATGACTCTTACAGGAACTGAAAACGATCAAAAAGACCGAAACCAACCACCCACGACACCGTCCGTCCCGGTGAGGCACAGATCGCTTGACGTGATCTGTGTGTTTGTTGTTGAGATGACAAGTTTTGTTTTGGCCTCTTTTTACGCGCTCGGTAAGCGCGCCGTCAAGGTGTGCCGATGCTCCTTTGTGTAACACTGTGGCAAATGCATGCTAAGCTAACCAAGATTGCTAACTGCTAAGTATCGGATATCGGATGCGATTCGGTCTCCCCCTTACCGGGGTCAGGGAGCACGCTTGTTTTGAACTCCATGATAATTGCGCTAGCGTCTTCTCATAATACAGTACGTGTTGCAATATGGTTTCACAACGTTGTCAATTTGAAAGCCTGCAAAATAAACCGGATTCTGAGATTCACCTTCCAGAGTCGAATAAGTTAGGAGTTATGTCGCGTTCAAATGAATGGGCTTGCTTCAATATGGAATAATATATATATTTCGATTTTTAATTGTTGAAAACATTTTTCAAATATTTGTCGAAACTCTGGAATTTCTCTTGTACCGGCAATTTCTATGGTTAGTTTCTTAGCTTCCTTGTTCTCTGTGCCTGTGACGTCTGTTTTCCCAACTCCAACCTTCCTGTTTCGCTTTGGAACCCGTCAGATGCGTGATGTGAGAGAGAAGAATAGCAGAACAAGCAACCCATGTCCGAAAACGAGGACCGTGGAACGTCTCGTGAAGCTGTACTTCAGTATAGACTTGGAGGAAATTCTTCTCTTTTTTTGGGAAAATGAAAGGGTTGGTTGTGGTCACCTCCAAGGCCATCGTTGGCCACAACGGTGGGCCGTTCAAAGGGGGCTTTGTAGTTTCGCAGGAAACAATCGGATTATCAATCAAGATTTTGGATCCGGGAGGAGCGGAACGCCGGCGAGCACGTGGTCTACGACGGAGGCCCCCGACGCTTTACGGCGTACGGACGGACACGTACGCCATCCACTTTAACGCTACGTTTCTGCAGAGAATGGAAACGTGCACGTCGCGGTGATCTTTCATGAAATAGCGACGTTGTCCCAATTTCAAATTTTGGCCCCGCGTGAATTGGAGTTTGCAAAGTGGACGACCGGTTAGAGCGTCCGCCTCACAGTTCCGAGGACCCGGGTTCAATCCCCGGCCCCGCCTGTGTGGCGTTTGCGCGTTCTCCCCCCGTGCCTGCGTGCGTGGCTTTTCTCCGGGCACTCCGCCAAAAGCATGCGTGCGTGCGTGCGTGCTAGGTTCATTGACAACCCTAAATTGCCCGCCGGTGTGAGTGTGCGTGCGAATGGTTGCTTGTATGTATGTGCCCTGCGATTGGCTGGCAACCGGTTCGGGGTGTACCCCGCCTCCTGCCCGATGACAGCCGGGACTGGCGGGGAAGCGGCTCCGGAAACGGACGGATGGGTCGTTTTTGTTTTGCCAGTTAAAGAGTACAATATGATACAATATAATATATTCCCCTTTGGCAAACGATTCAAAATGCAGCGGAATTAGTATATAGCAGCAGTATTACTCGCCCAGTATACAGTTGCACAGTTCTCTCTGTTGCGGAAACAAGCGCGTTGTTCCATTTCTATCCTAAATATTTGTTACAAACCAATATGGAGACAGAATGATACGATAAAGGCAAGTCGTGTTGGTGTCTGGGATGCACGTTAACGCAAAGGTTTTCTAGGAGATCCCTTCAAGCTCAATGAGAGAGCAATAAAACAAGGGCTGTTAACATGTGCATGCACTTACAACATAGAAATCATGCAATAGCTTTCCTGTGGTTCTCCCAGCAAACCAAGACAAACGCTGACGACGCTCGATGATGTGTCGTAAATTCAAAATCCCGCAATACCGGCGATCCTATTTTGTACGACGCAAGTCCTCCTTTTGTTGGTCTCCGTGCAAGTCTGGCTTTATCGGACTTCCTGTGCTTTCAGTTCCATCAAATCATACCGTCTTGTGACCAGCCGTCTTTCAGCAAAACGTACTCAAAAGTGGAACTGCAAACTTTTATTGATAACAGACCTGCTTGAAGTTCCTCTCGTGGGGGTTTTGACGTCCACCGGTGAGGTATTTGAGTAACTCGGTGTCGCTGCTCCACCATCTTGGGAGTCCTTCAGCTTTTTTTATTTGTTTGTTTTTATGTAGCAAACTCCACGCGGGCTTTCACGTGTTCGTGTGTCTTGCACCGAGGAGCGCTGCAGCGATGGTCGACTTTCTAGAACGTTCTCCCATCTCCCGACTGCATCTCCGGAGCTACGCCGCAGTGATCTCTGGGTTCTCCGTCACCTCTCTCACCGAGGCTCTCCTGCCCCAGTCGGTCGGGGCCTCGGCCAGATCTGCGCCTTGCCGCAATTCCGTCTCTCGGCTCTTCGGGCGGTTCCTTTGACCTCGTGATTCTCATTTGCTCTGCCGCGCCCCGTGAGCTGTGAGGTCTTCTCTAGACGGGGGTGTGGCTTTCCTCCTCGAGTCCAATCGGTATCACCAAACACAGCTGGACTCCCGTCTCAAGGATGCTCCGAAGAAACGGACAGCACCCGACTTCGATATTTGAGTGTCACAGCAAAGGGTCTGAATGTGTGATATTTCAGTTTTTCTTTTTTCATAAATGTGTTTTTTTCCCCTTTTTTCTGCGTGTACATTAATGAGGGAAACATGACTGACAAATGGCAGCAACATAACCAAGAGTGCGAAATTGAAGGGGGTCCGACTACTTTCCGTCCCCACTGTAAACCGCAATTGGCGTGTTCAATACTTAATTTCCGAGCTTATTTGTTTGTTTGTCCAGGTTTTAAGCCGGGTGCCCCTCCTGACGCCGCCGTCCGCATTTCTCCGGGCTCCGGTTGGCTCTGGCATTGTGGGGACGAGGACAGGAAAACCTCGGGAGTCGCTCGACACGACGAGGAGGAGAAAGGCATCAACCGACGTGTAACTCGCCGAAGAAAGAATGGCTTCCTGCGCGAGGCTGTGACGTTTCCCAAAGGTGACGCGCGGCGCACTCGAGTTGCCGTGGCAACAGCGGCCGACAACGCCAAAGGCCTGTGACTCGCGGCGAGCGACTCTTCTGACGATGGCCGAAAGTGTCGTTCGGTTCATTGTTCGGGATTTGCTGCGCGAGGGCGTTGCGAGAGGAGGCTTGAGCGATTTCAAGGTGAGCAAAGCTAACGTGTCGGAGGCTTTCGGGTGCACGCGCGTGTCGATGACGCGCAATCCATTTGGAATGGAACGCGTTGCGAGACGCGCGCGATGGGTAGCGTCAGCGACGAGTCCTCGCGGTGACGCGCTGCCGTCACGCAAACGTCGCGGAGGTCTCGGGGGCGGAAAGCAGCAGGCGGCCCGGCCGCAATCGGCGACACGCGGTGTGCGCAAAGTGAGCCAGCGGCCTCCGAGGGTGCGAGGACAGAAGACGACAGTCCGCGCGGCGCGAAGGTAACGTTCTTGGGTAGCGCCGACATGTCGAGCTGCACAACCGCTGCAACTTGGAGGGCGCGCCAGAGCGCGCAAAATCGACTCCGGACGCCCTCGGACGTCGCCGCCGCACTCCGAATGGGAGGCGGCCACGTCACGTGTTCGATGGCCGCCGTGTCGTCTTTGCTCCCCGCATTCAGTTGCATTCGCCTCCTGCCCCGTGGCGTCGATTGGCCTGCAGCCCCCCTGAAATGAGATTCTTATTCTTATTCTATATACAGTGGGGCAAACAAGTCTTTAGTCAGCCACCAATTGTGCAAGTTCTGCCACTTAGAAACATGAGAGAGGCCTGTCATTTCCATCATAGGGAAGCCTCACCAACGAGAGACAAAATTGGGGGGGGGGGTGAAATCCAGAAAATCACATTGTCTGATTTCCAAAGAATTTCATTGCAAATGATGGTGGTCGCCTGCAAACGAGCAAGATTTCTGGCTCTCACAGACCCGTAACCTCTTCTTTAGGAGGCTCCTCTGTCCTCCGCTCGTTACCTGTATTAATGGCACCTGTTTGAACTCGTTATCAGTATAAAAGAGTGTGACTGTTTGAGGTTGTCCAGTCACACTCCAAGCTCCACGATGGCCAAGGCCAAAGAGCTGTCAAAGGACACCAGACACAAAAATGTAGACCTGCGCCAGGCTGAGAGGACTGAATCTGCAAGAGGTACGCAGCTTGGTGTGAAGAAATGGAAGACACAAGACCACTGATAATCTCCCTCGATCTGGGGCTCCACGCAAGATCTCGCCTCATGGGATCAAAATGATCACAAGAACGGTGAGCATAAATCCCAGAACCACACGGGGGAACCGAGTGAATGACCTACAGAGAGCCGGGACCAAAGTAACAAAGGCTACCATCAGTAACACACTAGGCCGCCAGGGACTCAAATCCTGCAGTGCCAGACGTGTCCCCCTGCTTAAGCCAGTACATGTCCGGGCCCGTCTGAAGTGTGCTAGAGAGGATTTAGATGATCCAGAAGAGGATTGGGAGAATGTCATATGGTCAGTTGAAACCAAAACAGAACTTTTGGGTAAAAACTCAACTTGTCGTGTTTGGAGGAGAAAGAGTGCTGAGTTGCATCCAAAGAACACCATGCTTACTGGGAAGCATGGGGGTGGAAACATCAGGCTTTGGGGCTGTTTTTCTGCAAAGGGACCGGGACGACTGATCCGTGTGAAGGAAAGGATGAATGGGGTCGTGTATGGTGGGATTTTGAGTGAAAACCTCCCTCCATCCGCAAGGGCGCTGAAGATGAAACGTGGCCGGGTCTTTTCAGCATGACAATGATCCCAAACATGCAACGCATGCATCGGGACTTACAGAAACAATATTTACGATTATTATTGTACACGTTATTTGCTTTATCCTCTAAAATGACTGAATGAAGAAGCTGTTTGCCGACCAGATTTATTGGTCGTCGTGTGTGTGTGTGTGCGTGTCTTTCACCAACGGAGATCAGGCATTTTTCCATCCCTGTAATTACAAGGGAGAGAAAGTTGGTGAAAGAAATATGGCACACAAAAGATAGACCTACAAACGTAGTGAGGATAAAATGTGAATCTATCAAACCATTGTCTCCAGTTATCTCTGTGAGACTAGCTCTTTTCAATATCAGGTCACTGGGTAATAAACTTCTCTGCCACTCCAGACTTCCGCACGCGGTACCCCAGTTCCTCTCTGGGTACTCTGTCATAGACTTTCTCTAGATCCACAAAGACACAATGGAGCTCCTTCTGACCTTCTCTGTACTTTTCCATCAGCATCCTCAAGGCAAATAATGCATCTGTGGTACTCTTTCCGGGCATGAAACCATACTGTTGCTCGCAAATACTCACTTCTGTCCTGATCGTAGCCTCCACTACTCTTTCCCATAACTTCATTGTGTGGCTCATCCACTTTATTCCACTATCGTTCCCACAGCTCTGCACATCACCTTTGTTCTTAAAAATGGGCACCAGTACACTTTTCCTCCATTCCTCAGGCATCTTCTCACCCGCTAGAATTCTGTTGAACAAGCTGGTCAAAAACTCCACAGCCACCTCTCCGAGATGCTTCCATACCTCTTCTACTCTCCCCTCTCTCTCATTTTCCTCATTCATCAACTCCTCGAAGTATTCTTTCCATCGATCTAGCACACTGCTGGCACCAGTCAACACATTTCCATCTCTATCCTTAATCACCCTAACCTGCTGCACATCCTTCCCATCTCTGTCCCTCTGTCTGGCCAGCCTGTATAGATCCTTTTCTCCTTCTTTAGTGTCCAACCTGCCATACGTGTCATCCTATGCCTCTTGTTTGGCCTTTGCCACCTCTACCTTTGCCCTACGTCGCATCTCCATGTATTCCTTTCTTCTCTCCTCAGTCCTCTCAGTGTACCACTTCTTCGTAGCTCATCTCTTTCCTTGTATGAGTTCCTGTACTTTGAAATTCCACCACCAAGTCAACTTCTCCATTTTCCAACCAGAAGATACAATAAATACTCTCCTGGCTGTTTCTGTGATCACCTTGGCTGAAGTGTTCCAGTCTTCTGGCAACTCCACCTGTCCACCAAGAGCCTGGATCAATCTTCCGCCCCACCACCAGAGTCATTTTACACACCACCATCCTACGCTGTCTAGCCAAACTCCCCCCTACCACTACCTTAAAGTCAGTGACCTCCAGATTGCATCATCTGCGCAAGATGTAATTCACCTGCATGCTTCGACCTCCGCTCTTGTAGATCACCCTATGTTCCTGCCTCTTCTGGAAGACAGTGTTCACTACAGCCATTTGCATCCTTGTTGCAAAGTCTACCACCATCTGTCCCTCAAGGTTCCTTACCTGGATGGTGGCTTACCCATCACTTCTTCATCACCCCTGTTTCCTTCACCAACATGTCCATTACAATCTGCACCAATCACGACTCTCTCTGTCTGGGATGCTCAGAACGACTTCGTCCAGCTCCTTCCAGAATTTCTCTTTCACCTCTAGGTCACATCCTACTTGTTACTAAATACATAGCCGCTAATCACATTATACATAACACCCTCCATTTCAAGTTTCAGCCTCATCGCTAGATCTGATACTCTTTTACCTCCAAGACATTCTGAGCTAACGCTTCCTTTAAAAATCACCCCCACTCCATTTCTCCTCCCGTCTACACCATCGTAAAATAATTTGAACCCTGCCCCTAAACGTCTAGCCTTACTGCCTTTCCACCTGCTCTCTCCTGGATGGAAATCTTTAGATGAACGCTCATATGTGTTTGGCAAAGTTTTAAGCCGGACGCCCTTCCTGACGCAACCCTCTGCATTTATCCGGGCTTGGGACCGGCCTATAATTTGCATTGGCTTATGCCCCCCATAGGGCTGCATTAAAGATCTGGTACTGGTCTATAACTCACTAAATGGTTTAGGTCCTGAATACGTAAACGAAATGCCAGTGGAATATAAACCCAGTAGGGCTCTGAGATCGACAGACTCTGGTCTAATAGCGGAGCACGGAGTCCAAAGCAGACATGGTGAAGCAGCATTTAGCTACTGTGCTGCACACAAATGGAAGAAGTTGCCAACAGAAGTGACGTCGGCCCCAAGTGTGAATGCTTTGAAGTCCATGTTAAAAACTCTTCTTTTTTTCTCATGCTTTTTAGAGCATTTCAACTTTTATATATTTCTTGTACTGTACGATGTTTTAATTGTACTTTTATTTTTCTCTTTGTTCTAAATGTTTATAAGCTGTTTGTTTTCTTTTTTTTTTTTTTTTTTAAACTTTTTTAATCATGTAAAGCACATTGAGTTACCTTGTGTAGGAAATGCGCTATATACATACATTTGCTTCGCTTCGCTTTAGTATTGACGTACTTGGATGATGTTACTTTCTACATTTTTAACGGGTAACTCGAAACTGTATCGGAATGCATTTTTAAAGTAACCCTTGTTCCTTTGTCGTATTCCTTGAAGCTCTGCATGGAGACACTCACAGCTACGTGCAGTCCTTCCCTTGACACCATGAAAATGCAACTGTATTTTGACATGAATTACACTTCTAGAGGTAAGTGAATCCCTTTTCAACGTTGCATGATTGTTCATATACTAAATATAATTGTAACAAGTTTAAAGAAGTTTTACGTACAGAACTCGTCTAAAACCAAAAGATGGTCATTTCACAACTCTTTTGAAAAGAGAGAAGCATGAAATCCTCCACGACAAATCAAATATTACGAAAACAAAGCAGATCGGTTGTCTCAGCATGAACTTAAAAAGTCCCAGTGGTCTTCAATTGTAATTTTTTTTAGTCTTACACAGTGGATCCAGAAAGTATTCACAGCGCTTGTGTTAGTCGTATTCCAAATTGGATAACATTTTGTTTCCTCAGCTCTACACACAACACCCTATATGGCTTCTTAGAGATTTATGCAAACATTAAAAACAAAAACCAACCGAACAAATGACATTTTTCATGCCACATTCACTAATAAATGCGTAGAAATGTCCCCTCAGCCCCCTCAAACACCCAGAAGGAGACTTCTAGCGAAAGTCCTTCAGGGTGCTTCACCAGTCTGCCGTAACAGCTATGTTGTCCTTCACGCTGAGATGTGGCTGAAACATGCTGAACAGGGTGTCCACGTGAGACAGGGGAAGGAGGAAGACCCTCAACACTGCCGCATGAAAGCATTGGGTTTGGGAGGGCGACCGCGGCGGGGGACTTGGGTCGGCAACATTACCTTGCCTGCTACCACATGAGCTGGCTTAAGCCTATCCAATGAAATGGCGTCTACACGACCGCGCTCCAGTGCCCTAAACGGGCCGTCATACGGTTGGATGGGTGAGCGGAGGGCGTTGTGGTGCACAGAAACCAAATGAGCCGACATGAGCTCGGACGGCACAAACGACTGAAGAAAACGATGGTCAATGGGGGGCCCGAGTCGAGGGCCCTCTTGATGAAAAGGAAAAAGGCCGCAAGGGAGAACCCTGGCACAAATTCACCAGAAATGCGAAGTGTTTGAGCGAGCACCAACTCTGCGAGAGCGCCGTTAAGATAATCTTTCGGAGCCCAGTAAGCCAGGCAACCAGAGTTGGTAGGATAAAGGAATGCACGTCGTTGAATACAAACATCTTTATTCTTTGACTGCCCACAAAAACTGGAGTCAACAAAACAATATTGCACCAAAACTATGAGCGCAGTAGAGTCTACCACACGCCCCCGCCTGCCTGCCTGATGGTGAGAAGCATGGTCCTCATGTCCACCACCACAAGTTGGTAGAGCGGGTTGTCCAGGGACCGAAGGGTCGTTGGTTTCAATCCTAGCTCCGACTGTCTGTATGTCAAAGAAGAAGAAGAATCATCATCTTTTATTGTCATGAACATGCATGCACACAAAATTTGTTGTCTGCATTTAACCCATCACAGTGAACACACACACATGTTGGAGGAACACACTGGAGCAGGGGGCAGCTGAAGCGCCCGGGGAGCATTTCGGGGTATCGGTGTCTTGCTCAAGGACACCACAGCCATGAGTCTGGGGGATGTTGGCGGATGGTCCAGTCGGGGTCTTGAACCAAAGGTCCCCCACGGTGCCAGGCGATGATCTTAACCATTGGGCCACGGCTGCCTCTCTTTGAGGTGCTGCAACTCCGCTTTGAGGGCTTCATGCTCCTCTTCTAACTGCTGATCTTTGACCTTGAGAGACAAACTCTCCTCTAGCACCACTAGCCCGTAGCAGGCGGCCTGCAGCTTCTCCTCTGTGGCCTCCTGGAGCTCCAGAGTCAGACGGACCACCTCTGCTCTCAGGTCTCCGCCCTCCATCCCGGCATCCCCGTCACGTGCCAGCGCTGCACCACCCGTGTCCGTTTTTGACTCAAGCACGCTTGCCTCGCTTCCGACTTGTCCTTGGGGAAGACACTGAATCCTAATTTGCTCCCAGTGGGCCTGGCGGCACCTTGCACGACAGCAGCCGCCCATCGGTGAATGAATGTGGGTGAAAGAGGCACTTTGGGCACTGTGGTAAAAAGCCGCAGAACAAAACAAAAACAAAAGCCGCACAACACTCTTCCTTTCTCAACTTCCACCACATGGTTCTCAGACGTTGTTTTCCCAGGCCATGACCAATTCTTGGGATGAAAACTCATATTTGTTTGGCAAACTTTTCAACTGGATGCCCTTCCTGACACAACCCTCTTGCATTTATCCTACAGTTTGCACTGGCTTGTACCCCCAATATTGCTGCATTAAGATAAGTAAACAAACACACACAATATAACAGGCAAACACAGTAGGCTACTGGTGAGGTGGAAGGAATCGTAATCAATTCAGCGAGTAAAAAAGTGTCATTTCCTGTAGGGCGACTTGTAACATGCACTCTTTTTGAAGACACTCACAGTAGAGAGTATTTTCGGACAAAAGTTTCTTTTGCAACTCAGTCCTTATTGTCCTTGATGAGTGAGGGGGGAAAATACAAACCTAATTCCTGATATTTTGTCGGTTCACTTTTAAAAATCTCTGCCATTGTTTCAATTGTCCAATGCCTTGTCGTAGAATCCTCTCTGTTTTTTGTTCTTAAATGTTTTGGAATCGACTCTTTTTTTGTGATTAAATGATCGTAATCATTGAATAGTTCTGTAGACTAATGCAATTCCACACCAATTTATTGCATCTCTGGACAGGTCAGTACAAATTGTAGCAGGGCTCGTGGATGTTGACACACAATTTGCTTTCACTGGTCAAAGAGAAGGAGAGGTGGAAAGCGGGCTCTTAGGCAGAAAGAGAAGAGGAAAGCACAGAGCCTAGAACTGAATGTGGGGACTTTGAATGTTGGGACTATGACAGGAAAATCTCAGGAGTTGGTTGACATGATGATGAGGAGAAAGGTTGATATATTGTGTGTCCAGGAGACCAGGTGGAAAGGCAGTAAGGCTAGAAGTTTAGGGGCAGGGTTGAAATGATTTGATCTTGGTGATCAATGACGAGTTAGCGAAGAACGTCATGGAGGTTACCAGTAGCCCAACGTGATGCGTAACTTTTTTATTCGCTGACTTGATTACGATTCCTGCCACCTCACCAGTAGCCTACTGTGTTTGCCTGTTTTATTTGGATTGTTTGTTTACTGATCTAATGCAGCCATATGGGGGCACAAGCCAGAGCAAACTGTAGGCCGGTCCCAAGCCAGGATAAATGCAAGAGGGTTGCATCGGGAATGGCATCCAGCTGAAAACTTGGCCACACAAATATGAGCTTTCATCCAAAGAATTCCGGATTGGTCATGGCCTGGGTACACAACGTCTGCCACCGGCACCGTTAACCTTTGGAAATTCAGCTACTGTGGGTCGACGACGAAGCAGAGGTGGTAAGCGGGTTCTTCTACGGAAAGAGAAGAGGAAAGCACAAAACCTAGAACTGAATGCGGGGACTTTGAATGTTGGAACTCTTGACAGGAAAAGCTCGGGAGTTAGTTGACATGATGATTAGGAGAAAGATTTATCTATTTTGTGTCCAGGAGAGCAGGTGGAAAGGCAGTAAGTTAGGGTCAGAGTTCAAATTATTTTACCATGGTGCAGATGGGAAGAGAAACGGAGTAGGGGTTATTTTAAAGGAAGAGTTAGAGAAGAATGTCTTGGAGGTGAAAAGAGTATCAGATTGAGTGATGAGGGTGAAACTTGAAATGGAGGGTGTTATGCATAATGTGATTAGTGACTATGCCCCACAGGTAGGATGTAACCTAGAGGTGAAAGAGAAATTCTGGAAGGAGCTGGACGAAGTCGTTCTGAGCATCCCCGACACAGAGAGAGTTGTTATTGGTGCAGATTTTAATGGACATGTTGGTGAAGGAAACAGGGGTGACGAAGAAGTGATGGGTAAGTTTGGCATCCAGGTATGGAACCTCGAGAGACAGATGGCGGTAGACTTTGCAAAAAGGATGGAATTGGCTGGAGTGAACACTTTCTTCCAGACGAGGCAGGAATATAGGGTGACCGACAAGAGCGGAGGTAGAAGCACGCAGGTGGATTACATCTTGTGCAGACGATGTAACCTGAAGGAGGGCGCCAGCATGGCCGCGACTCGCGTGAGGATGGATGGAGTTAGCTAAGAATGTGGGCCGACATGAGGGCTGTTGGTCTTAGAGAGCAGGATGCAGGAGGTAGGTTTGACACGCTGTGGCGACCCCTAACAGAAAGCAAGGTGTAGTGTATATTGGTTTGAAAAGAATAAGCCGGGAGCGACACCTGTGTTACTTCCGGTTTAGCGTGATTGTCAAATCCAAACACAGAAATGATACAGGATGTGGATTTTTATATAAAATGTAAAGTACAGGGAAACAATGCAGAGAAAAGCAAAACGAAGGACAGACAAACATTGGTAGAAGGAGGCTGAACTCGTGATGTGGGGGTGGAATGAGCATGCGCGGTGAGAGTGCATAGAGCTTTGGGCTCTTGTTCTCGTTCATTTACACCCAAATATGCACCAATCTGTACATTACTAGACCGCAAGTTGGATTTACGTAGCGTAGAACACAATTTAGGCACGCTGGTCGATCTCCCGAATGTTTGTCTGGTCCGGTCCGTACGGGGAATTGGTGGATTTGACGGAAAAATGAGGAAGGGAGAGGAAAAAGAAAAAGCAAGAAAAAGAGTTCCAAGCGCAAGGCGGCCAATGCCCACGGGTGTTGGTGGTCGCAAGACGCTCGGAGCGGACGTGCGCGTTCACTGAACTCCGGATTGACATGAGTGCTAGGGGAAGCGCATCCACCCATGTCAATTTTGTTCCTACCATGATTTTGGCAATTTTGGATTTCAGATTTTGATTCATGCATTCCACCTTCCCCTGGGACTGTGGGAGGGGGGTCGGATATACTGTGCCAAATCAGTGTTTGAGGCCGAGCACTGCCTCAACCTTTTGGAGGTGTTCATTTTTAAGATGACTGCCATTATCTGAACAAATTCGTTTGAGAAAACCATGGGTCGGAATGTAACTGTTAACCACTGCTTTTATCACAGAGCCCGCCTCCTCCCTTTCACAGGGATAGGCCTCGGGCCGACGAGTCGACGCATCCACGATTACTAACAAATAACGTTGGCCACGTACAAAGTGAAGCATGTCAGTAAAATCCAATTGAATTTCCTCTCCCGGATGTCTCGGCAATGGAAAGGTGCCCTGAAGTGGTTTCATTGTTGGCCAAATATTAAATAGCTGGCACACCTCGCAATTTTTCGCCAAATTCTCAATTGCGTCCTGCAAGTGAGGGTGCCACCAGTGAATGAGTGCTCGTGTAATTTACGCCTTACCCACGTGCGGCAGTCCATGAGCCTCCTCTACCAGGACCCGGAGCCGAACCGCCGAGGGAACAGGATGACCATCAGGATATTGCCACAAGCCCGTGGCATCTGGGCCTTATTGGCCTTCCAAATAGCTTTCTCTTCTAGAGAGGCAAGTATTTGATCCTCCAGCAATATCTCTAACGTCACCTTTGGGAAAGGTTTAACTGGTCCTAACTCAGCACACACCTTCTGATATGCTGGCAGATATCCCTCAGTCTGTTTTGCCGCGGCATCCGCCGCCTCATTTCAATGTTCTACCAAGCCATCGCCCTTGCTATGTCCCTTTCGTTTTATGATCGCTACCTTGCTTCATTAAAGCTTCCCGAAGCCAAATTACCTTGTCCTGATGCTTTATTGGCATTCCTGTGGCTGTCATTAAACCTGCTCTCAACCATTGCGGTAATTGTACATGCACTGCACCACAAACGTATGCCGAGTCTGTATAAATGTTCACAATTCTTCCTTCTGCTAACTCCAAAGCCTTTACCCACCACTCTCAATTCTGCCAGTTGCGCCGATTGCTTCCCTTCCACCTTCTCTGTTTCCTTCACCTCGGGGTGAATTTTTTTCATGTTGTCATGGGATGTTGTGTGTAGAATTTTGAGGGAGTGAAAACTCATTATGGGAAAGGGCTGTAACATAACAAAATAGGAAAAACATCACAAAGGGTGTGTTTACATGTGTTCACTTTGTTAGATAACAGACTAATGCATTCAGATTTAAATCATTAAATAGTTATTTAATTCATTGTACACCGACCGTGCAATAACAAATATTTCAATTCTAAGACATGCAGTGGCGGTACAAACAATATGAATGATATGTATGTGTAAACAGGATCACATATACAGTATGTACATACACGCTGCACTATGCCATAATGTACTGTGACTGTTGGTGGCGTTAGATATATTTCATGCTGCTGCATACAAGTCACTAGGACACCTATACTAGCTTTTGTTTGTTAATACTGACCACACTGTTATGAATACACACAAACACACGCATACACCACATACATAGTGATAAGATTCAGGCTGAGAGTAGGCGAGAACCGGTTCAATGAGGAGCCGCTGAGGGAACGGACTGTTACTAAAAAGGCTTCTGGGCCACTTGGCTTCTGAATCCCATAAGAGAGTCCAGCGAGCTGGCTTCCAACCGACCACGACCTTGTAAACTGTAGCCTTGTAAATTTGCATTCTTGATTTCGTTGCAATAAATACTCAAAAGACAAGTTGAGTGTATCAGGATTCTTATTTGGAAACGAGATCACCACCAAACATTCAAAGAACAGGGAAGAAGGACTTTTTCCTTGTGAGGCCGGCTGAATTCCTTATAGTGTCCGATGTTCTTTTAAACACACACAGTCAGTCAGTGAGCAAAAAATAAATAGGTCATCATTGTCATTTTATTGTCATTATGTATGCTACGAGGTATTATGGCGATTCTACATTCGGCCTCTTGAAAATCTACGACTCTGACGTTCTGCACGACATCATGTTCCAAACCAAATGTTTTTGTAAAGAATCTTTGTAACAGTCAACTAGAGGCGCTTAATACTTTTTGGCATAAATAATACACACATCTGTTGTCTAAAATGCTGAGGTGACCAAAAAAATGACAGGGCTTTGAGGCTGACTGTAATGTCTTCAACTAATCAACAAAATGAACATGACACCCATTTCCACACAGGAGAGTTCCTCAAGGAAATCAACTGGATGCTGGAGTGCAGACTAAACCAAGTGAGCAGAGAGATTACTGACTGCAAGGTGAAAACGAAAGACCAGTTCGATGCCCTTTACCGTAAAATCATCAATTTCATCCTGCTGGGCTCTGGCATGGGCTCACCTTCAGATGTCAGCTCTGTACAAGAGGCTACAGGTAACGCAGTGGCCGAAGTAGCAAAACAGCAAAGGGGTGAATAAACATAGCGGGGAGTTTTGTACTTTCCGCAAGGTTCACGAGTGTGTTCCCAAAAAGACTCATGGCTGTATGAGCTCAAAAGGTTGCCTCTACCAAAGACTGAGCAAAGGGTCGGAATACTTATGGCTGTGTGATATTTCGGTTTTTCTTTTTTTAATAAATCTGCAAAACGTTCAACAATTACGTTTTTTTTTTTTCTGTCCATATGGGGTGCTGGGTGTACATTAATGTGGGAAAAAAATGAACTTGAATGATTTTAGCAAATGGCTGCAATATAAAAAAAAGAGTGAAACTTTTAAGGGGGTCTGAATACTTTCCGTACCAACTGTAACGTTCCTTTTTCTCAAGGCTTATACTCACTCAGTTCAGTACATTTATCTCTTTTGTACCCGATCACACTCATATGATGTTCATGTACAGTGCTGTGAAAAAGTAGTGGGCCCCCTTCTCAAATTCAAATGTTTTTTGCAGTTTCCCCACTTTAAATGTCCCCTTCCATCACTGTTATTCTACAATCCCAATTTCAATGAAGTTGGGACGTTGCGTTAAACATAAATAAACACGGAATACAATGATTTGCAAATCATTTTCAACCTATATTTCATTCAATACACCACAAAGACAATATATTAAATGTTCAAACTGATAAACTTGATTGTTTTTAGCAAATAATCATGAACTTAGAATTGTATGGCTGCAACACGTTCCAAAAAAGCTGGGACGGGGTCGTGTTTACCACTGTGTTACATCACCTTTTCGTTTAACAACATTTAATAAACGTTTGGGAACTGAGGACACTAATTGTTGAAGCTTCGTAGGTGGAATTCTTTCCCATTCTTGCTTGACGTACAGCTTCCGCCGTTCAACAGTCCGGGGTTTCCGTTGTCGTATTTTACGCTTCATAATGCGCCACACATTTACAATAGGAGACAGGTCTGCGCTGCAGGCGGGCCAGTCGAGTACCCACACGCTTTTACTACGAAACCACGGTGTTGTAACACGTGCGGAATGTGGTTTGGCATTGTCTTCCTGAAATAAGAAGGGGCATCCATGAAAAAGACATTGCTTGGATGGCAGCATATGTTTCTCCAAGACTTGCATGTACCTTTCAGCATGAATGGTGCCTTCACAGATGTGTAAGTGACCCATGCCATTGGCACTAACACAGACCCATACCATCACAGATGCTGGCTTTTGAACTTTGCGTCCATAACAGTCCGTGTGGGACGGAATTATCCACTTGTCCGTCAGGTATATCCAGTTCCCTTGCAATGCAGTTGAACAGGCCCAGATTATAGCGCGATTTGCAGCGAAAGCCGGTTTCCCTCATGTAATCGGACCTATCGACTGCACACGCATTGCTATAAAAGCGCCATCACATGATGAATTTGTATATGTCAACAGGAAACAATTTCAGTGGATCAATGTACAGATCATATGTGATGCGCAAATGCAAGTAAGTAGGACATTTGTACATGAGGCCCCAGATGATGCGTTTAATTATGCTGCAAAAATGACGGAGAAGGCGGGGGCGGCGTAGGAGGTCCTATGTGGAACCGGGAGGAACGCCGCTTACATCATCACAGCATGTGACTAAAACGGACCAATCACGAGAGATGATTTCCGCGGCGTTCTACGCGCGGCAACCATTTTGGCCGTGTGCGCGTCAAGCTACGCAGAGGGGCCGCCCGGGCCAATTCGTCAGTCACGTGATGCAATGCGGGCGTTTTCTACTCCTGCTGTTTTTACAACAGCAGGAGTATGAAGAGGCCTTTCGCCTTTGGGGGGCAGCGTGTTCCACGAACGTGTACGTGTTCACTGCGATGGGTTCAATGCAGAGAACAAATTTCGTGTGCATGCATGCGTGTTCATGACAATAAAAGGCGATTCATCTTCTTTATGCTTGTACAGCCGCCTTGCAGAGCATCTTCCCATCAACCGACCTGGGAGCCTTCATGGTGCTCGTAAAGAGAGAGAAGGAGCAGCAGCTCTCTGAGCTCACTATGACTGTCACGGGGATTCGACTCTTCAACAAAGCCAGCAAGAAAGAACAGGAGATCAACTTTTCTGAACTAAGTATGATACGGTATACTTAACTCATTTAGTGGAAGTGGGTCTTGACTCAAAAAGGCAGTATTCGTCACACTAAAATACAAATTGGCAAAAGATTTAAGGTAATCCCCCACCTAGTCACAAATACACGTTCCTCTTTTTGGGGGGAACGTACCCTCTGTTATTCGCTGACCAACTCACCTATTTGCAGTTTTTGTGCTCTTATTATAACAGTCGATGATGACACAAGATAGCGCCAAATTCCTAACGAGGAATCGTTCTCAAGAAAATATATTGAGCATGGCTGGGAATATTCTCATCCAGGTCATTTCATTCTCAGGGCAGAATTGATTGCATCCGGACCGTTCTGGCACTCGGCAAAGTGTCAGACGCCCTCGACTTTCGAATTCGTTGTGTGTGCGCTCAGGGGGCATCGGCGCGTTTCGATGTGACGCCGAAAAGTAACCAAAAGTATTTGCTCACCTGCTTTAACTCAGATACGAATTTAAGTAAAAACCCCTTCTTAATCCATAGGATTTTATATGTGATGGTATGGGGCTGTGTCAGTGCCAATGGCATGGGTAACTTACACATCTGTGAAGGCACCATTCATGCTGAAAGGGACATACCGGTTTTGGAGAAACAGATGCTGCCATCCAAGCGACGTCTCTTTCACGGACGCCGCTGCTTATTTCAGCAAGACAATCCCGAACCACATTCAGCACGTGTTACACCAGCGTGGCTTCGTCGTAAAAGAGTGCGGGTACTAGACTGGCCTGCAGAGTGTGGTCAGGAAGTGAAGAAAGCGGGTTGGAACGGGTGGAGGAAGGTGTCAGGTGTGTTACGTGACAGAAGAGTCTCTGCTTTTTTCATCACTCTGTGCAGTGCCTGTGGTTCTGTCCGAAGCGCTTTCAGTCACCAATGAAGCCATAGAGAATGAGCTGAATGTCGCCCAGAGTTTGGCGTGGAAATACACGGCGCTGTTAGAAAAGTGGCATGGCAGCCCGCCTGAGGAATACCATGTGTCCCTGGCTCAGCTCACACAAGCACTCTACAACGTCAGGCAGCATGAACATTTTCTCCAAGTATTGCTGGTTCGTAAAAAAAAAAAAAAAAAAAAAAAAAAACTTTTACTTTAACCAAATTGTATGGTTGGAGTTCACAAAGTCTTTGTGTGGGAAAAAAATGGAAAATGTTGATATTCATCATCATCTACATGATGATGAATATCATCATTTCCTATGGCCACGGACTCTTTTGGAACTCTTGTCTCGGTTTGGTACAGTGTTGTTACTCTTCATCTAGAAGTCTATTTATCTTGTGTCTTTGCAAAAATCAAATTGTCAAATGATGACTTTCACTTCCACCGCCAGGCTGATTCCCGTTTATGTGCGAAAAGAATTGAAATCCTCCAGAGGGACATCTCCTCACAGATATACCTGCTAAAAACGTCCGTGCAGCCGAAGACAGCCGTGCCCACCTCAAAGGTTTTTGTAAGTCATTTGGTGATTTCGAGGAGAATACTGCCACATTTTGAAAAATAATTGATCGAAATAGAATTGCTTTTGAGTGACCTGTTCCGTGTTCTGATGCTTATTTTGAATTCATACCGTTTCAGCCGTTGTTCAAGGCCCTGTCAAAACTGTGGTCAGAACTTCAGGATGAGGCAGAGCTGCTGAATATCTTCAACAACATTGCATTCCGATTGCAGTTCTGTCTTACCTCGCAGGCCAAGATTTTTCCCAAAGTTCCTTTGGACAGCCTTTTGGAAGGAGTCGAAGTCAAAACGGACAAAGAACGAATGAATGAGCGCTCGGGTATGGCCGGGATCACACACAGAGGTGCACGCAATGGCAAGTCAATTTAGCAGATTATCAGGTGGCAAAGGAACCGCTTCTTCATACAGGGGAACGCGTTGATGCAGCACAGAGGAAGCAGCACGAGTGGCTCCAGCCCGGAACTGCTGACAGTCTTTCGGAGCTGCCGTTGCAGTATAATGGATTCTGTGGATACACCCTCGTTAACAAAGATGGACTTATTCTTCCAGGTCGTGTCACTGAACTTACTGGCTAAATTAAATAGCTCCTATAAGTTGCAGCTACACAGCATTTACCACACGTGTCAAACTCAAGGTCCAGGGGCCAGATCCGATCCTTTTATGTGGCCTGCGAAACTTCTCAGATTCTTGCTCAACTCTGTACCAAAATTTGAAATTGTCATAGATAATAAATAACATTGACACATTGCAAGCATTTGTTTTGTTACCAAACCCCTTTCTACAGTAACTTGAACAAAATCCTTTGACTCTGATTTGAAAAATATGATCCATTTGTTGTGTATTTGATATAATATGATGAGGTGATTAAAGATGGATCTGGTTTCGCAGTCATAACGGCCCTCTGAGGGAAACCGTAACTGTGGCCCGGGACCAAAATGAGTTTTGCTCGGCCAGCGATGCATGCGTTACAGCCAATCACACTGTTCATACGTGCGTACACAGAAATATGCAGGAATATTCAGAATGCGGTGTTACATTTCTATCCATTTACCTTCCTCTTTCCAATTGAAAAGTCAAAAGAGTGCCACGTTGCCTATCGACAGTGCATCGCAGGCCTAAAGCGCATCGGATGCATTTTGTTTATCATACGCAATGTGTTGCATGCTATATTCCCCCAGTTTAACGTAACATCAAAACATCTTCATGTGACATGTCCCTGTGTAGGAAATCCTTATATTGGCGTGCTCAAGCACAAGGGGAAAATGTATGTCTTCCACTCCGAAGAAGCTGGTTTGAAATTTGCCTGCAGCCCTGATTACTTCATTGCGCTGGTGGCCGAAAAAGCCAAGAGTTCACCTGAACTGATTCAACTTCTCAAACTCCATCAAACGCCATTTCATGTAAGCAGATAATTGGAGGTTCGTCTGATGAGCGATCTCGGCTCACATGCGGCCCCCCAATACCCTCGTCCACCCACCGTCGCTCGTCGTGTCTCCTCATTACACAAAGACAGATGAACTGATTTTGCTGTTTTACAGGAGCAAGAAGGAAAGACGCTACTTGTGAGTAAGTCTGAGAGCTGCACTCAGACGGAGGTTCACCCAGTGGCGACAGACATTCTCAAGTCATATGAATGGAATGAGTGGGAATTGCGAAGGTCAGCTATAAAACTGGTCAGTCACAGTATTCATTTATCGATATTTTATACTGATTATCCAGTTGTTGTTCACGGGAAAAGTGGATTTGGTTCTGGTGTGGTGTGGGCAGTGGAATACGTCGGTCGCTTTCCAAAACCAGGTGTGAGAAGCGAGCGTCAGACGAGGGCTGTCCCCATTCGGTTACGCGTACGTCTCCGACGCTATATTGGCAAGTGCAATGTTCACAATATGATTTCATCCCGCCACCCTCTATTCCACGGCATTGTTGGAAATACAGAATGGCAAAGGGGAAAAGACGACGGGCTTTTGTGACAGCGGCTGTGTGAAATCAGTCACACATTCAAACCGAGAGGAAATTTGCTCGATTAAGGGGCTTGAGGGAAACATCTGCAGTGTATCCACCTGCAAGCACAGGGAGAACATGCAAACTCCACACAGGGGAGGCCGGATTTGAACCCCGGTCCTCAGAGCTGTGAGAAACTCGAGCAAGCGATAAAACTGGAAGTGAGAGAAAAAAACCGAGCGAAAACAGCAATTTCGGTCTGCTGAACATAACTGCTTCCTATTCGTCTTCCATCTAGTGGCGAATGGTGTCATTAAAGCTTCAAACTGATCAGGTATGCTCGAGGAAGCATTTGAATCATATTCAAAAATTCATCGAGGGCCAACTCGGAGCTACGCAGCCCCCTTCCAAAAGTATTGGAACGGCGAGGTGAATTCCTTTGTTTTTGTTGTATGCTGAATACATTTGGGTTTCAGATCAAAAGATGAATATGAGACAAAAGTTCACAATTCCATCTTTTGTTTCATGGTATTTACATCTCGATGTGTTCAACAACTCAAGACGGAGCACCTTTTGCTTGAAGCCGCCCACCTTTCAAGTGAGGAAAAATAAAAAGAAACAAATCCATTGTTTCCATTGTGGGCCCGGAATCTATAATCTATCAAAAGTTGAATGGAATTATGGAAATAATGAAACTTTTCCATCATATTCCAATTTTTTGGAAAGGGTTGGCAGTATGTTGGCAGTATGCGCAGAGGTCCTGCGATAGAACGGCAATAGTGCACATAACTGCGTCAGGTTTAATATGTGAGCGCAATATGATTTGTCTTGGAATCAGCCGTTCGCATCCAGCTGGGAAACCTTTGAAGTTGTTTTAATCATGCCCACGTTTGATGTCGTATTTTTAATATGGCTTCAAGTAATAGTTGGGTGTTCTGTGCAGAATGCCGCAGATGGCATTTAATGACTGATTCACATTTCTAGGCTGATCTTCAAACAACAGCGACAAAGTCGACGCAAACCTATCTGAGCCACATGAGACGGGAAAATGCCACTCAAACGTGGCTGCCCAAGGAGGTCGCCTGTCAAAGTAAGAGGGATGGTGAGACGGGTGTGCCCAAACCTCAGGTGTTCCTGGCCGGCTTGAGAGGATGCGGAGGCGGACGTGTAGAGAAAGTCAACCTTACCAGATCTATTCATGAATAATTTCTGGATGACTGAATAATCATTTAAAAAAATGCTTTGCGCATGTTTTGTCTGGCTGGCTTCGTTGTCTCTTGAGGATCATTCGTGACGTTTTTTGTGTGCGTGTCAAATGTGTTTTATTGAAAGGATCGAGCAGCGTAGAATAGCAAATCGCAATTCACATTTTCATTTCGAACAAGAATAAACAAACATAACACACCCCTTAATAATCCCTCCCTCCTGCTCAAGTGTGCTCTGTACTGGATGAAGTAGCCATGGAGTATAGCGATAACGATGAGAAGTCATCAACCAAAAAGTATCTGCTCTCGGTTGTTTCGCAGGTAGTAGCGAACGAGGGCCGACCAAACCCTGCCAAATTGCGATTCGCAGCTACTCGGAGAAAACACTTCAACACGATTTAGCTAACCAATTGCAATACCTCATCAAATGGATGCACCACAATGAGGAGCATCATTCTCGGCTACAATTAGAACAGATGGACTGCAACAACAACCGGTGCTCAAAACTCCCATTTATGTATTTATCTTAAATGCCATAAATGGATCAAGGGCCCAATAATCTCATCCACCTTAACGCTTTGTAGAAACGTTTAGAAGCTACAGGATCTCGATTAGCTCCCAGGATGCTCTCCCCAATCTGGCACAATCCATCCATTCATCCGTTTTCTGAGCCGCTTCTCCTCACGCGGGTCGCGGGCGTGCCGGAGCCTATCCCAGCTGCCATCGGGCAGGAGGCGGGGTCCACCCCGAGCTGGTTGCCAGCCAATCGCAGGGCGCATAGAAACAAGCAACCATTCACACTCACAGTCATGCCGACGGGCAATTTAGAGTCTCCAATTCATGCATGTTTTGGGGATGTGGGAGGAAAGCGGAGTGCCCGGAGAAAACTCACGCAGGCACGGGGAGAACACGCAAACTCCACACAGGCGGGGCCGGGGATTGAACCCGGGTCCTCGGAACTGTGAGGCTGACGCTCTAACCAGTCGGCCTCTGTGCCGCCTCTGGCACAATCCATATTTCATAAATGACAGTCAAGGAATTTAGGGATTTCATCATCTCCGGTCCGTAATATCATCAAAAGGTTCCGAGAATCTGGAGAAATCACTGCATGTCAGCGGCAAGGCCGAAAACCGACATTGAATGCCCGTGACCTTCGATCCCTCGGGCGGCACTGAATCGAAAACCGACATCGATGTGTAAAGGATATCACCGCATGGGCTCAGGAACTCTTCAGAAAACCAATGTCAGTAAATACAGTTCTGCGCTACATCCGGAAGTGCAACTTGAAACTCTACTACGCAAAGCAAAAGCCATTTACCAACAACACCCAGAATCGCCGCCGGCTTCTCTGGGCCCGAGCTCATCTAAGATGGACCGAAGCAAAGTGGAAAAGTGTTCTGTGGTCCGACGAGTCCACATTTCAAATTGTTTTTGGAAATTGTGGACGTCGTGGCCTCCGGGCCAAAGAGGAAAAGAACAACCTGGAGTGTTCTAGATGCAAAGTTCAAAAGCCAGCGTCTGTGATGTTATGGGGCTGTGTTAGTGCCAATGGCATGGGTAACTTACACATCTGTGAAGGCGCCATTAATGCTGAAAGGGACATACAGGTTTTGGAGAAACATATGCTGCCATCCAAGCAACGACTTTTTCATGGACGCCCCTGCTTATTTCAGCAAGACAATGCCAAACACAAATGTACAGCTGATACAATATAAAGTGCTCCATAGAACACACATTACTCGATACGCTATGCATAAAATGGGTTTCTCTCCATTTCTAATATATGCGCGCAGTGCACCATAACTACCCCAGACACCGAGTTTCCTGTTATCTGGGAATTGCACACCAAGTCAATGCTTTTGGACTTCGGTTACGCAGAAACTCTCGTGTATTTTGAACTGCAGGATTCAACTTTCCCCGAGATTGTGCATACTTGGCGACTTAAGCATAATCGACCTCCCAAATAAATATTCACAATCATTACTCGTCTCGTTAGCTACCGCAAAGAAAACAATTTCATTACACTGGAACATCAGTTATTGATGTTAAAAAATTTACATCAATAACTGACTAAATAGATTGTGTTAGAACAAATATCAGCAGAACAAAAAAACGGAGACCCTTCTTCAACACGCTAAATCTAGATTTCTGATTCCTTTGCCTGGGTAGAGTGCCATCTGACAATAACAAGACTATATTGTAAGAGTAAAAGTCAACTTTTGACTTCTTTGTTGCCGAGGTTGCTGTTGTTTTATTATTTGGATCGGGGATCTTCTCTTCTTGACCCTGTATTTGCGGTTCCGGGGTCTTTGGGGGCGGGGCTTTCTTTACTCCTTCCCGATCTCCGGTGTAGGGTGGGTATGATCACTGGATGGATCTCTCGCAGGGCATTGGTGGTGGACTCGCCCACTTTGTGCACTTATAGGTTGTCGCTTTATGAAGTTCAGTCCATTTGCTTGGATCAGTTTACGGGAAAATATGCCACATCCAATATGGCGGACGCGATGACCTATAGCATCATGCGATAAACCGCCTCAATCCTTTGGGGTCCGCCCACAGATATGAACAGAAAACACCAACGCGATGTAGCAACCCGGCTAACCAACGTGCTACAATGGCTGCCATATTTGCGGGGGCAAAGTCCCATCAAAAGCCATGCATAGACATTGAAAATAAGTCGTAACTTTCTCATTTCTCCAACGACTTTCATTAGGTTTCCTTTTTTATTTTTCGCCATTGCCAAAGTGTGTGCTATTAATATAGAAGTAAGGAAGAAAAACAAACCCTAACCAAATCCCCCCCCCCCCCCCCCCCCCCAAATATTTGTAGCTGTGAACGGTTATCCTCAGTTCGGTTGTTATGTTCCAACCGGCGTGATGTGCCAACGTAAGCAGCAAATGTGCAGGCACCGTTGTTATTGCGGTTTTCTTACTGAAAGCCTTTGCCCTCACTCGCTCTATAAAACGGGACGTGTCATATCTCGCTATGCTTACATCTATGGCTCCGCTTGTCTTCCGAATTCAAGTTTGACGTCACGCGAACAACTCCGAAAAAAATCCCTCTTACTTCGAGGTTTTTTTTGTTTTTGTTTTTTTCCGCCGCTCCTCAGCTATCTCTTTGTGACGTCTCTAATCAGACGGTCGGTTCTTGGTGCGTGTTTACAGTGCAGGGGGGGGGGAAGGGATCGACCTGTATGCGAACGCTGACGAATGCTAGCCAACGAGCTCAATTAAGCTAACCCGCACGTTATTGACTGATCGTCAAATAGCGGATTATCAGCACACCTGCGACGGTATATCTACTTTCGGGTGCGTGAAGAATTTCCTTATGGAGCGTAAATATAACCTCAAGAGTCCAGGTAAGTTGCGTTATAGTTGACGTTGACCCAGTGTGCTCCGCCGACTGTAACCTCACGGTTGAAATTGAAACAACACGTTTGTATTTGTGTTCATGCTCCCTCCAACTTGTGAGTGAATGCCTGCCTTTCAAACGACTTGTAATGTACCTCATGAATCCCAACTACCACGGGAATATTTGAGTCGTGTTCGAGCAATCTTTTTTGGCTTCTCCAGTATTCATGTTTTAAGCGTGTGGTCGTTACATGCCGGAGGACACGTCAGCAGGTGGAATTTCGGGATTATGAGCAAGCAATTTCCGCATTCGGTCGACCGGGACGAAGCGCTGACTTCCGGCGAAGGAAGTGTGGAAGCCACGGGCCACTTCGGAAAGGACGTTCTCCGAACAATTTTGCCACCTTTCTTTAACCTGTGTCGGAATAGGTCACGGGGTCACAGAGACATGGAAGTGAACATCGGACAGTATGGCAGGCCTTCACAACGTTAACAGCTCAACCGGATACGTGGTGAAGATCTCTGAAATTCAGTTTCGCCCAGTCCAAAATAACATTGGCGATATCTGTAATTGAATTCCTCCGATAAACAACGATATTTGCAACGTCCTTTGACATACGTCACTTTTGCCGTTCCTTATGTATGGGGCGGTGGGGGCACGATACAAAAATTCTGACTTTGATACGATACCCAGTGGTGTCCCGATCCGATCCTCGAGATCGGCAATCGATCCGATGCCGGCAAAAGAATGAGTAGCAAATCAGATGGGACTGGATCGAAAATACCTGATTTTGCCACTCTTCTCCAGCAGCGCCCAGATGGCAGCGTGATACACGATCGCATATTGTTGTTATAATTATTAGAACTCGTTTTTTCACAGTTTGAATATATGCCAAAGAGTGTTATATTGCCTATTTGTGTGTTTTTAATTCTTAATTTGAATTGAATCCAATTTGGCAGGTGGTAAAGGGCCATGTCCTCAATGCAAAATGGCATTTTTGGGGACGTCGAGCCACATGGTTCGATTTGGCAGGGCGAGTCTCGTGGCGGTCGTAACTTAGTGTTACTGGTGTGTCGACGGAGCCGTTTGGAGCCAACGATTTCCACGTGAGTAGTAGTAACCTGCTAGCCAGGTGTCGCGTCTGCTCCTCACCGTGACCCATCCTTCATGGACTTCAGGCCACAGATCCCATCCGTTACATCTCCGATGAATGGCTTACTGGGACACAAGGAATGGATGTTTTTTTGTGAGGATGCACATGTGCAAATTTGGCGCAAGATCCAAATCAGGATGACTATCACGATAAGCGCCCACCGTGAGAGTATTTACTCGGAACCTGAGTGTCGCCCTGCCCGGTGGCAAAATGAAGTGCGTCTTTTAAGCGAAAGATGTTTCGAGAGGCGATAATTGGGAGAGTAACAAGAAAGGCTATTTCTTGGAACTCAGGGTTGACATACAAGATGGGGGAACTCCAGAGAGAACATGCCAAGTGGGCTCAGACGGCACTAATGGGGCTTGCTAGAGCTTTCGAAAGGATGCTTTGGACGAAGCTCAGGGGTACCGAGTATGGAGGAATTATACCCGTCGCGAAGTTGTCTATGAATGATGAAATTGTGCTTAGCATGCCATTCATCAATGTGGTCACAATCTGTGCGTGAGCATAAACCGTGAGCAGCAGCGACATCAGAGGTGGTTATGATCCGCCTGTTTTGGTTCAGGGTTGCACTGCAAAGGGTCGAGAACTAAAATGCCCAATTTTAGCGATTTGCGTAGCGACCACTAATTGGTTTCTTCGTTTGCCATGCATTGTCGTGTGGTGGTGGTTTCGGGCTGGAATTCCCGAAGTTGCGTCTCGATAGCAGCAAGGCTACAAGCGTCACTGGTGGGGGTGCTGGGGATGCATGTTATTTCGGTTCTGTTTTTGGTTTTCGGCAGAACAGCGTGATCGGTTTCACCCGGTGTCTTGGTCGGGCATCTGCGTTGGCGGACTTGGTGTAGTCCTTGGTGTAACGAGGATGCTGTCACGGAAGCTGGACCTGCTTGACCGGGCCGTTATCAGTGTCTGTTAACCATCCTCCGTTTCGTGCATGGTGCATAGTGGGCGGATTCTTGTTTGATCCCCCCTTCGTGGCTACGTGGGGCCACGAACGGCCGAGAAGTGAGCTCCACAGAGGCGTAATAACAAAAGTCCACGATAATGCAAATGAGTCGGCACGAAACTAAGGTGAAACCAAAGTCAAGCTTAAACGGCACGCAGGAAGAATTGAAAGCGAGCCACAGAAAGATCAAACGAAAAGCAGGCAACTTCGACATCACAAACAACGCAGAAGAGAAGAGAAAGGCTGGGAACCAGCGCAGAAGGGGAGCGTCCGTCACAAATGGTTACTGCAGGTGTAATAGAAGAGTCGGGTCCAAGGCATTGCCTGAGGGGAGCAAAGGGTGGGCAGGGTGGAGGAAAATGCCACTGAGGTGCACTTTCCAAGGTCCAGAGAAGAAGTGCACGGGAAGCCAAGCCCACATGTCCTGTGCTGTTGAAGCCACGCGTGTGTAAACTTCACAAAAGAAGCAAGATGACTTTGCGGCCATCGAACGAGCGGGTCAGTTACGTAGAGAAGTCGTAATCAAGCTCAGTGTGACGGCTGAATATGCGGTCAATTGATTCGCGACAGAGTCCACATAATGCTCTTCGAAGGCCGCAACTTTACTATTTATTAGGGGGTCGACTGGGCTCAAAAGGTTGAGGGGAAGGTTTTGTGTCAAAAGAGCGACCCCTGGTGGGCATGTTTGGCACCACAGGTGCAGTCCCCCCTTTTGTAAGATCATCAACTGTTCGCAGTTGTTTTGGAGGGGTCCGAGTGTGGACCAACGTAAGTCAGTTAAGGCTGCAGTCTAGTGCGTGTTTAGGGAACAAAGTGGCGTGTTTGATTAGCACTTCCCGCAAACGCTGTCATTCGTCAGCGGAACTCAGGGTGTCAGCATCCGCCAGGATCTGCTGCACGTGGGTTTTGCAGTCTGGATAAAGGGGTGGGTGATTATTACACGGTGCTACCGGCGTCGGCGGGGTGATTTGCGAGGAGGATGAGGGAGTGGGAGGAGTCGTGGAAGACTCCCTTTTTCGGGTGTAGTTGGGATTGTACTGAGTGTATGGATCGCCAGGTGTTGGTCTGCAGCCAGGTCCACTCTGATGATGTCATCACACTCAGTAGGTCCCACTGGAATGATAGCAGAAGAACGCCTGGCGACCGGTCAATGATTGGTTAGCACGCACAGCCAGTCGAATTGGAATGTTGACAATCGATGCTTTTACTACAACTTCGTTTTCGCTCCAAACTTTGCGTCGGGATTGGTTTGTCCCGACTTAAGGTTTAGTGGTTGAAAAGCACTGTTAGCGGAATAGGTATTAGCGTGCGACCAGAAACAATTGTTAATGGTGTCAACTTGAATGGCGAGTCGGACAACCACGTCCGCGCCTAAGTATGTTTTATGCGGCAAACTGGGGACTACTCGGTCTATAAATCATTCAATGGTTTAGGTCCTCAATACATGAAAGAAATGTGTATGGAATATAAACCCAGTAGGGCTCTGAGATCGACAGACTCTGGTCTAATAGTGGAGCACAGAGTCCAAAGCAGACATGGTGAAGCAGCATTTAGCTACTGTGCTGCACACAAATGGAAGAAGTTGCCAACAGAAGTGACGTCAGCCCCAAGTGTGAATGCTTTTAAGTCCATGTAAAAATATTCCCCCCCCCCCCCCCCCCTCATGCTTTTTGAGAGCATTTCCACTTTTTCTTGAACTGTACGCTGTTTGAATTGAACTTTTTTCCTCTTTGTTTTAAATGTTTATAAGCATTGTTTTTCTTTGTTTTTAAATGCTTTTAATGTAAAGCACATTGAGTTCCACTGTGTATGAAATGGGCTATATAAATAAATTTGCTTTGCTTGGCTTTACCTCCACCATGCTTCACGGGTGAGCTTGTGTGTTTTGGATCATGAGCCGATCCTTTCTTTCTCCATACTTTGGCCTTTCCATCACTTTGGTAGAGTTTCAGCTTGGTCTCATCAGTCCATCAAAACCTTTGTGGCTCATCTCCGTACTACTTTGGAAAATCCAATCTGGCCCTCAGATTCTTTTTGCTGATGAGTGGTTTGTATCTTGTGGTATGGCTTCTTTATTTCATCTCTCAAAGTCTTCCAACAGTGGCTTGTGATACCTTCACGCCTGCCGTGTGGAGGTTGGTAAACAATTTTGTCTGTCAATTTAAAGAAAAATGTATCCAAACTAATCGAGAGAAGCTTCATCATGCAACAGGACGATGACCCAAAACACACTGCCAACACATCAAAGGACTTAATCGGGGGGAAAAAGTGGATCGTCTTCGACTGGCCAGTCAATCACCGGACCTTAACCCAATAGAGCATGCGTTTTACCTCCTGAACGGAGAAACCCCCATAAATAAATAAGAACTGAAAGAGGCTGGAATAAAGACCTGCAAAAGCATTTCAAATGGATAATGCAACAATCTGGTGAAGTCAGAGGGTCGCAGGCTTGATGCAGTTATTGCAAGTAAGCGTGATGCCACCAAATATTCAATGTGGTTCACTTTCATTTAATCATGTCTGTTCCAATACCTTTGCTCACTTGAAAAGTGGGTGGCTTCTAACAATAGGTGCTTTGTCCCGAGTTGTTCAACTCTTCTAGATGTACAGTGGATACGGAAAGTATTCGGACCCCTTAAATCTTTCACTCGTTGTTATATTGCAGCTATATGCTAAAATAATTTTGTTTTTAACCTTGGCCAGATCTGTGCCTTGCCACAATTCTGTCTCTGAGCTCTTCAGGCAGTTCCTTTGACCTCATGATTCTCCTTTGCTCTGAAATGCACCGTGAGCTGTAAGGTCTTCTATAGACAGGGGTGTGGCTTTCCTAATCAAGTCCAATCAGTATAATCAAACACAGCTGGACTCCAATGAACCGTGTAGAACCATCTCAAGGATGATCAGTAGAAATGGACAGCACCCGAGTTAAATCTAGAAGTGTCACAGCAAAGCGTCTGAATACTTAAGGCTGCGTGATATTTCAGTTTTTCTTTTTTATAACTGCAAAAAGTTCCACAATTGGTTTATTTTTTTCTGTCAAACTGGGGTTCTCTGTGTACATTTAATGAGGGGAAAAAAATGAACTTAAATGATTTTAGCAAAGGGCTGCAATATAACAAAGAGTGAAAAATTTAAGGCGGTCTGAATACTTACCATACTGACTGTAAATGCCATGAAATAAAAGTCCTGATCTTTTGTCTCATAGTCATCTTTTGATCTGAAACCAAAATGTCGTCAGTACACAACAAAAACAAAGGAATTGACCCTGCTGTTCCAATACTTTTGGAGGAGACTGCATTTCCCCATCGCGGGCCTAATAAATAATCTAATCCAATCTAAAAATGTCCGCCCTGTGATTGGCAGGCAATCTGTCGCCCAAGGTCACCTACGATAGTCTTAAAACCTATTCCGTACTAATGGTTTCAACGTCTTCCTACAAACACTTGTCACATTTTGTTGCAACATAGTCAACGGTGATAGCGTATGATATATACAGTATCCTCCTTGAGAAGAAAGTGTGCACATGATTACTGTATACAGGTACATCTCAATAAAGGAGACTATAATACAAAAGTCCATCCATGGCAGTACTCTTGCATTATATAGATCAATTAAAGCCTTGGGAAAATACTTTTCACTGTTTTTTGATTGTTTAGTTTACATGATATTCTTGTTTCTAGCGATGGTGAATTTGGGGTTTTCATTGGTTGTAAGCATTAATCATCAAAAATATACATGTATTTATAAGATGTGAAACTAGTTGAGTGTGTGCATGTGTAATGCGTTTCCACATGATTTTCACGTTTTGAATTGAATTACTTAACTAAATATAGCTTTGGACAGTATTTTTCTTGAGATGTACCTGTATGTGTTTGACTGTTGTCCCTGCATACCAAGCAACAACATGTTTTTAGACCGCAAAACAGCATTCACAATCAAATGTAGGTCTGATAACCTAAACTGACATAAATGTTTGTTTGTCTCTGTTTTTATCGGACTAGCGGTGAAGAGGTTGATGAAAGAGGCTGCCGAATTGAGAGACCCCGCAGAGCACTACCATGCTCAGCCACTGGAAGTAAGTTTAATCTAGTAGAGTAGTGTAGTGATGTGTCTGTCATGAACGAAACGGCTCTTGGACCCCTTTCTCGCTGGCCTGAGGTCTCGCTGGCGACCTGATGTCTCCTTGAGTCTCCTGGGTTGCCAAGGTGTCGCGGTGAAATCGAACATGTTCCATTTCATTGGAGACCTTTTGGTGACTCCTCTAAATGCTCACTAGAGAGAAAAAACTTAACGTAGCTTCGTGCCACTAAACTGTGAGCAATCGTCACCAAACTTTATATGGACATTTCTACCTACGCCCACTTCAACCTCTGGAAATATCAGAACAATTGCCCCAATATTTTAGATTTTATGGACGCTCTCCATATATTCACTTTATAACAAAACTGCAAGCAATCAGAATAATCTTTATTTGCCAAATATGCCAAAAATACAAGGAATTTGTCTTCGGTAGTTGGAGCCCCCCCAAAAAATACTCGACATAAAAACACACTACGGAGACTCACTGAGCAATGAAAGGCAAACAGTAATGTGCTAATGCTGATACAATTACAATTGTGCAAATGATGCAAATTTATATGGACATCTCTCCCTATGCCCGCTTCAACCTCTGAAAATATCAGCATGATCGCCCCTATAGTTTGGATTTTGTGGCTATCAAATGTCAATATTTTTCCTCATATGTAGAAAAAGCTGACTGTCTCTTAATGGACCGTAGAAATGTTCTCATTCTGCGCACAACTTGAGCATAGTATAGTATATAAAGTTACCGTCAGATGTATGAGACGTGTACTGGCCAATTTTCTTCACACCAGTGTGCGTATGTTAATGAATCAATTCATGCGAAATAACTGCCTCCAATCTGCATAAACCATGCCATACTCGGATGCATCTCAGCCAATGCACGGAAGGTAAAGTCACAAGTGATAGCTGATGTAAAACTTGAATAGCTTAATCTTTGTGATGTGCAAAACATTGGTATATGCAGAAAGCTCGCCTAACACAGAAATCGACAACATGCAAAGTGATGCGCCGAAATGTTTCCGTCCAAAATAGCACAAAAGTCCATTTTCGGTTTTGGACCAAATGACATTTTTCATTGAAATAAAATGTCACATACGTAACATGCCACATGCCGAACACATGACACCTTGCGCACGTGTACACTTCAGAGAAAAGAATCATTTGCTTTCACCAACCAATGTCCCATAGAGCATTGCTGAATATCTAGTTGCATTGACTGGGAGGTCACTTTATTAAACACCACCTTCACTCACGGTTTGATAATGCCATAGTGCCATGAATCAACCATAAATGGTAAATAACACATGCATTAAATAAACTACTGGTTACATAAACGCACATTAATAATAAAGATGAACATCTTTTTTACTGTCTTAGTTTAACTCGGGTGCTGTCCATTTCTTCTGATCATCCTTGAGATGGTTCTACACCTTCATTGGAGTTCAGCTGTGTTTGATTACCGGTATACTGATTGGACTTGATGAGGAAAGCCACACCCCTGTCTATAGAAGACCTTACAGCTCACAGTGCCATCTCAGAGCAAATGAGAATCACGAGGTCAAAGGAACTGCCTGATGAGCTCAGAGACAGAATTGTGGCGAGGCACAGATGTGGCCAAGGTTACACAAATTTCTGCTGCACTTTAGGTTCCTAAGAGCACAGTGGCCTCCATAATCCTGAAATGGAAGGGTTAGGCTGAAGGTTCACCTTCCAACAAGACAATGACCCTAAGCACACAGCTAACATAACGAGGGAGTGGCTTGAATGACCAAGGCAGAGCCCTCCGTTAAAGTATCTCCGGAGAGACCTAAGAATTGGTGCCCACCAATGTTCAACCTCCAACCTAACAGAATTGGAGAGGATCTGCAAGGAATCCCCAAGTCCAGGTGTGGAAAAACACGTTGCATCATTCCCAAGAAGACTCATGGCTGTATTAGCTCAAAGGGGTGCTTCTACTAAATACTGAGCAAAAGGGTCTGAATACTCATGGCTGTGTGATATTTCAGTTTTTCTTTTTTAATAAATCTGCAAAAATGTCAACAATTCTGTTGTTTTCTGTTAATATGGGGTGCTGTGTGTACATTAATGAGCAAAATAAAAGAACATTTTTGCAAATGGCTGCAATATAAAAAAATTGTGAAAATCATAAGGGTGTCAGAAGACTTTGCGTACTTCCTTAGCGTCATTGTATTGTTGGAGGGTGAACCTTTGGCCCAGTTTGAGGTCCTGAGGAGCCTGGAGAAGGTTTTTGTCCAGGATATGCCTGTACTTGGCCACATTAATCTTTCCTTCAATTGCAACCAGTCGCCCTGTCCCTGCAGCTGAACAACACCCCCACAGCGTGATGCTGCCACCACCATGCTTTGTTGTTGGGACTGTATAGGACCGGTGATGAGCAGTGCCTGGTTTTCTCCATACATACATACTTAGAATTAAGTCCAAACAGTTCTATATTGGTCTCATCACACCAAATAATCTTATTTCTCACCATCTTGTAGTCCTTCAGGTGTTTTTTTATTTTTTTTTTAGCAAAACGTTTTAACAAACAAACGTTTTAGCAAACGTTTTAGCAAACGACTGCATCTCTGGAGCTCAGCCACAGTGATCTTTGGGTTCTTCTTTACCTCCCTCACCAAGGCTCTTCTCCCCCGATTGCTCAGTTTGGCCGGACGGCCAGCTGTAGGAAGGGTTCTGTTTGTGCCAAACGTCTTCCATTTAAGGTTTATGGAGGCCACTGTGCTCTTAGGAACCTTAAGTGCAGTAGAATTATTATTTTTTTTTGTTTTCGTAACCTTGGCCAGATTCTGTGCCCTGCCACAATTCTGTCTCTGAACTCTTCAGGGACTTCCTTTCAGTATAATCAAACACAGCTGGACTCCAATAAAGGTGTAGAACCATGTCAAGGATGATCAGAAGAAATGGACATATGATCAGAAGAAAGGGTGCTGTTAAATGAGCGTTACATCAAAGGGTCTGAATATGTATGGCTGTTTGTTTCAGTTTTTCTTTTTTAATAAATCTGCAAAAAATTCAACAATTTCGTCGTCCCCCCCCCTATTAATATGTGGTGCTGTGTGTACATTGAGGAAAAAAATCAACTTAAATGATTTTAGCAAATGGCTGCAATATAACTGAATCATTTCAAGGGGTCTGAATACTTTGCGTACCCACTGTATCTGTCAATGTCAGTGTGATCAAGCGCATATATTGAGTTTTTTGCAGATTTGTGGTCACGTGCTCAATGTACTCTCCCTTTCCCCAACCTTTTTAGGATAACCTATTTGAATGGCACTTCTCCGTACGTGGACCGCCAGATTCAGATTTCGATGGTGGGGTTTACCATGGCAGGATTGTGCTTCCCCCAGAGTATCCGATGAAGCCTCCCAGCATTATTCTCCTCACAGTAAGACACACTTCCAAAGATTAATAGCAGGTACCTGATTCACATGATCAAAGTGTGGGAATGGACTGCATGTGAATTAACCTCCAGCTAATTCGAGTTGCATCACATTTGTCTGAGCAGAGCATGTAGTGTCATCACCCTATCAAGGTGGAATGAGCATTTGTTCGTTTATTTTTATGTTGTATGTGGCATTAAAATCCAGGATAGTCCGATTTTTGACTTTCATGCTGTTTAGAGAAACGGCAGACCTTCAGTTTACGTCTAGTTATTCTGTTCACCTGTGTCTTCTCTTATTGTTCACCCATCCCAACCCACCAACCCCCTACCATCCGTCCCCACCATTTTCCTAACTTCCACCCCACACACTCAGCCAAACGGAAGATTTGAAGTTGGGAAGAAAATCTGTCTGAGTATATCGGGCCACCATCCGGAGACATGGCAGCCTTCATGGAGCAGTAGGTTTCTTCAGTGCTTATTCGGTTATGTGTTTAGACTGCATTTCAATGAGATCATTTGAATGATTGCAAAATTGTTGCAACCGGGAGTGTGCAAACATAAACGTTCACGAGTATGACTTTCGACAGCTGTTTCAAGTATTGCATCGGCTATGATCAGTAAGTAGGTCTTTGCTTGATAATATTGTCCCTGAAAGATCATAAAAGTTGACAGTTGGACCAGAGGGAGTGCTGACAATGAAAACAGTATCAAGCAATCAGAGCTTTGGCTTTCCTTCATTAGCTTAGGGAAGATGTCCTTTTGGCATTGATATTCAGAACAAAGAACAATAGTGCATCAAGGAGGTTGAGCGGCGTAAGGCATGTGAACGGTTGTTCTCTGAAGCTGGGGAACTTGCATTTCAAAAATGGAATCACCTGAATGCCAAGAATTGGAGCCACTCCTGTACGACAACAGACAGCCCTTTGACAAAAAAGACTTTGGAGACAAAAACAAAAAACAGTCACTAAGCAATGAAAGGTTACCGGTAAAATGTGGTAATGCTGATGTATTTATTTATTTTTGGGCAATTGTGCAAATGATGCATCGCCTCGCAATTTAGAGCAGTTTGAAATGACTAATAATAATAATAATAATGGCAATACTCCGGGACAGTGACAATTGTGCAAATGATGCAGAACGGTGCCTCAACAGCTCCTGTGGCAAGACGTGCTCCCTCAGAAGCCGCAGGAACTCCATCCTCTGCTGGGCCTTTTTGAGGATGGAGTTGATGTTGGTCCTGAGAGACTGCTATTCCCAGGAACTTGAAGGTCTGAAACAAATAAATAAATGTAGAAGTTTGCAGATGACTATCGATGGGATTTATTGTTCTCAAATTTTTTTGTGGAACTGTGAGGCTTCGGGCTCATGTCCTGCTCATTTTCTATCGTCATCTGCAGGCTTCTGTTGCGCAATCTACACACTCAATTCCAATGAAGTTGGGACGTTGTGTTAAACATAGTTCCCAAACGTTTATTGAATTCTAAGTTAATGATTATTTGCTCAAAACAATCGAGTTGATCAGTTTGAACATTAAATATCTCTTCTTTTGTAGTATGTTCAATTCAATATAGGTTGAACATGATTTGCAAATCATTGTATTCTGTTCTTATTTGTTTTACAGAACGTCCCAACTTCATTGGAATTGGGGTTGCACCTGGGTATATCCTCTCAATAAATTACAATAAATATATTCTATCGTCTCAAAAAATCTCAATACATTGCCGTGAAAAAGTATTCGCTCCCTTCTCAAATTCTTCGATTTTGGAATAGTTTCCTCACTTTAAGGTTATCGAACCAATGTAAATATCAGACAAATATACCCCAAGTGAAGTTGAAATGCTGCTTTTAAATTATGATTGTATTTATTAAGGGGGGAAAAAACATTCAAAGTTACCTGGTTCTGTGTGGAAAAAGTAATGGCCCCCTAAACCTAATAAATGGTTTGGCCATCTTCAGCAGCAACAACTGAGCTCAAACGTTTTTTAGAACTGGCAATGAGTGTTTCATATCTCTGTAGACGTATTTTGGCCCACTCTTCCTTGCAGAATTGTTTGAATTCGGGAACGGCCTTTTTCAGGTCACGCGACTCCATCTCGATCGGATTCAAGTCCGGACTTTGACGAGGCCACTCCAAAACCTTCATTTTGTTTCATTAATCCATTCAGAAGTTGACTTGCTGGTGTGTTTTGGATCATTGCCCTGTTGCAGAACCCAAGTTCGTTTCATCTTGAGGTCATGAACAGATGGCCGGACATTTTAAAATGTTTTGGTAATCAGAAGAATTCATGGTTCCATTTATCACAGCAAGTCTTCCAGGTCCTGAAACATCAAAACAGCCCCAGACCATCACGCTACCACCACCATATTTTACTGCTGGTATGATTTTTCTGAAATGCAGTGTTACTTTTACACCAGATGTAATGGGAAACACACCTTCCAAAAAGTTCAACTTTTGTCTCATCATAGCACAGAGGATTTTCCCAAAAGTCTTGGGGATCATCAGGAGGTCTTCTGGCAAAATTGAAATATGACCGAATGTTCATTTTGCTCAGCAGTGGTTTTCATCTTGGAACTCTGCCATGCAGGCCATTTTAGCCCCGTCTCTTTCTTATGGTGGAGTCGGGAACACTGACCTTAACTGAAGCGATTGAGGCCTGTAGTTCTTTGGATGTTGTTATGGGGTCTTTTGTGACCTCTTGGATGAGTTGTTGTTGCCGCGCTCTTGGGGTAATTTTGGTCGGCCGGCCACCTCGTGGGAAGGTTCACCACTGTTGTACGTTTTCGCTGTTTGAGGATAATGACTCTCACTGTGGTTCGCTGGAGTCCCATAACTTTAGAAATGCCTTTGTAACCTTTTCCTCGCTGATAGATCTAATTTCCGTTCTTTTTAATGTCCCTGATATATATATATTTTTTATGTCTAGCTTTGAGCATCTTTCTCTTTGTCCGACTTTGACCTCATGATTCTCAATTGCTCTGACATGCACTGTGAGCTGTAAGGTCTTATACAGACAGGTGTGTGGAAACACAAGTGCAAAAACATGCCATATAGTCATGGCCAGTAGGTCTGTGTGGCTGTGTGATATTTCAGGTTTTTTTTTTGGATAAATCTGCAAAAATTTCAACAATCTCATTTTCTTTTCTCCCAATATGGGGTGCTGTATGTGCATTAGAGGGGGGGGGAAAAAACAAGTGAAATGATTTTAGCAAATGGCTGCGTATTCGCAGAGTGAAAAATTTAAGGGTGTCTGAATACTTGCCCTACCCACTAAATGTGTATACACACACACACATCTGCAACATTTGCATCATCGACATTGTCCCAGATTATCGCACTACCATCCATCCATCCATCCATTTTCTGAGCTGCTTCTCCTCACGCGGGATCACGAGTAGTTCCCAAACGCCTATCCCAGCTATCATCGGGCAAGAGGCGGGGCACACCCTGAACTGGTCGCCAGCCAATCGCAGGGCACATACAAACAAACAACCATTCGCACTCGTATTAGAGTATTAGAGTTGTCAGTTAACCTACCATGCATGTTTTTGGGATGTGGGAGGAAAGCGGAGTGCCGGGAGAAAACCCACGCAGGCACGGGGAGAACATGCAAACTCCACACAGGCGGCGGATTGAACCCCTGGTCCTCAGAACTGTGAGGGAGACGTTCTAACCAGTCGTCCACCGTGCCGCCATCGCAATACTAGCCACTTTAAAATGAAGAAATGCAATTTCTTGAGGGCTCTCCACCCTTTACACAATGATCATTGCACCGGACTATTATTCTATTCGTCCTTTCAAACTGCTCTAATTGCTAGAGGTCTCTGCGTATTTTTGCACAATTGTCAAGGAGAAAAAAAGAAATGAATTGTACCGGCATTACCACATTACTGGTAACCTTTTATTGCTAAGTGACTGTGTTTTATTTTTTTAGTTTTATGTCTTTGTCTCAAAAGTATCTCTGTCAATTGACTGTCTGTTGTTGTACAAGAACGGCTCCAACTACCAGAGTCAAATTCCTCCAAATGTTTTTTTGACATACTAGGCAAATAAAGATGATTCTGATATGTATATATAATGTGTGTATATATATGACTCTTGAACATTCTTCCCAAGAATCTGCTGATACTGAGATGTGCTCTTGCATACCTCATGACTCTGCTAGCGATGAACACTCAGTCAAGGATTTTTGCGCATCACCCTTCCAATGAGCTTTTCCTGGTGCAAAGCACGCTGGACTGTGGAGCAATGAGCAGCTACACCATCAGCAGCCAGATGTTCTAGTAGTTCTCTGGAGGTGGTTTGTGACTTGTCTGTGACCAGTCTAACCATCCTTCGTCTGTGCCTTTGCTGTATTTTGTTCGGCCTACCGCATCTTCACAAGGACTGTTCCAGTAGCCTTCCATTTCTGCACTACATTTCTGACTTTTTTTTCTTTTTTTTTTAAATCAGTTTATTTGAAAGGGGACAACGCAATTTCATAAAACACATGAAATACACATGGTTAAAAAAGCCAGAATTAGCCAGGCTAGTTTTCATCTGTAGTCCCCTGGCCATGATGTAAAAAAGCAGTAAAATACATCTACAAGACAATATAATACAGGATACATAATCAAAGACTTACTATACTATTACGAGAGAATAAAACCACAAATCATTTGATCATAACAAAAAAAAAAAAAACATCATAACATACTTGTCTTTTAGTGTTGGCAGCTATAGGTGTTAACGAACCACATTTTCCGTTTTTTTGTGAAGGCCTTGTATGTTGTAAGCAGTTTCACCAGCGATCCTTCACTGACCAGGCTGACTTAGTGAAAGTGCTCCTGCGCAGAGGAACGAGACGGTCACCTCTGACAGAGCCTCGAGTGACACGCTCAGAGCTTTTCTTTGGCTGATGAACTCAGCCAGAGGAGCTGGAGCCAAATCATGCTGTACTTTATAAATCAAATTAAAATCTGCAAATATGTTTATCACGCATACCGCTGTGTATGTGTATATATATATATATATTTACGTATATCATATATTTATATATATATAGATATATAGATATATATAGATATGTGTATGTATAAATGTATGTGTGTGTGTGTGTGTGTATATATATATATATATATATATATATATATATATATATATACTTTCTTCGGTCAGGAGGCGGGGTACACCCTGAACCAGTCGCCAGCCAATCGCAGGGCACATAGAGAGACAACCATTCGCACTCAGTCACACCTACGGGCAATTTAGAGTCTCCAATTCATGTTTTTGGGATGTGGGAGGAAAGCGGAGTGCCCGGAGAAAAGCCACGCAGGCACGGGGAGAACATGCAAACTCCACACAGGCGGAGCCGGGGATTGAACCCGGATCCTCAGAGCTGTGAGGCAGATGTGCTAACCAGTCGTGCAGATGTGCTAACCAGTCGTCGGCACGATGAGTTTTGTTCACAAAAAGTGTTCAAAAAAAAAAATAATAATGTACTGCGCTCTCGCTTCCTTAGTTTTCAGTACAGATGCTTTAAAACTGGGTATCTAAAAAAAGTTTCAAAACAATATATATTAAAAAAAATGGTGATAATAATTGAGATAGGGCAATCAGGAAAAAAATGAATCGTGATTTATTTTTATTTTTTTTGCCTGATCGAACAGCCCTACAACAAACCCATAAAACAGGTTTAACAGTACAAGCAAAACAATATATAGATAATCTCAAGATACAATAATCAGCTGTTTTACTAAGCAAAATCCAAACTCTTTTAAACCAAACTAAATGACACATCGACAGGCCGATGTTTCGGCCTCCGATCTGCTTTAAAAGTCTTTTAAAAGTGTTCAATGATGAAAAAGGAAACAGACGCACACGCACCAGGGAGTGTGATCCCATGGAAGCTGTCATGCTGTTACGAGGACTGTCAGGAGCATGAGGCCAGATATCATCAACATGTTTTCTTATCAATGTTGTTGTGACTTCTCTCAGTTGGCATCCAACATAATACTATATTCTAGAAATATGTGTAAAATTAGGGCTGTACACATATATTGCTCGTGCCATCATCGCGATGACGATATGTTTCCGATATATTGTGCAGCCCTATGTAATATGATTGAATATTTGGGACGGTCAAAAATACGCTTGGCCGTTGGATTCTTTTCCATCTACCGGTCAACTTCGCCGGTGAGTCAAAAAGTTCATTTCGGACATTGACGCCACGCCTTGCTCAACTGTCGAAACGAATGCCTGCGCTTCGACCTGGATAAACTGATGCTACGTCGTCTTGCATCTTTCTTATGCCTGCACATAACTGAGCCGCTAAAATACAGTATGGCTGGAATACACCCCCCCCCCCGCCCCACCCCCGGGTCGTTCCTACGCTGCGATGTATCCCTTTAGGGTGGCCACGCCAGTGCCAAGACCTGTCCACACACTGGCAATCGGGTCTGATTTTGTGACGACGTGTTCAACCGCAGTGGTTCCACTGTAAAGACGTTTCATTCACAACAACGGTATCACGCAATACGGTGTATCAATGCCGATCCACTTCTTGAGCACTGCACAAACAAAAGCTGCTCAGAGGAGAACATGCTATTGTGTATCAGAATCAGAATCATCTTTATTTGCCAAGTATGTCCAAAACACACAAGGAATTTGTCTCCGGTCGTTGGAGCCGCTCTAGTACGACAGACGGTCGATTTACAGAACACTTTGGAGACAGAAAGACATTGACAAAAAACAATTGTGCAAAAAGATGCACAGTCCTCTCGCACTTAGAGCAGTTCGAATGACTCATATTGCAATAGTCCGGCGCAATGACCGTTGCGCAAAGGGCGCCGAGACTTCAAGGAGCGGATGCGGTTTAAAGTGACGAGTAGTCACTAGATAGTCTGGGACAATGTCGATTGTGCAAATGTTGCAGATACTCCTCAATCCGGGTGCAAATGGAGCAGATGCTACTCTGGCATGAGTGGCCAGTATTGGTCAACAACAGATATGCAAAGAGTGCAGCATGGCACTATTTGCATATCGTGGCCCCTTCCCCTGACTCGGACATCGCTTGCTCTTGCAGTCCATGATGATGTTTGGATTGAATCAGCGTTGCCTTTCATAAAACAAACACGAGAGAACCCCAGCGAATTGCTTTTCTCTCTTGACCGAAAACGACAGTACATTTGTTTTAACTGCCTGTTTTTACTTTTAATGTCTTTGTCGTGTAATTCTTTGCTTTGACTGTTTGTCTTTCAGTACGAACTGCTTTAATTGCCATAATTGGATTCATGCCAACAAAAGGAGAGGGTGCAATTGGGTCCCTTGATTATACTCCAGAAGAGCGCAGGGTCCTTGCCAAAAAGTAAGCTTTTTAGTTTTGGGTTGTTCCCAACATCTGGTGAAATTTCCAGGTCAATAGCACCACAGAGACTCGAGCCAACTGACCTCTCCAGAAGAGTTCTGTTTTTATTTCATTAGTTTGGACAGATTATAGGTCACAAAAGTTTTGAAATAATTTATTTTGGTCTCTTTTTTTTATTTTTTTATTTTTTATTGATTCCACAAAAACCTGAAGTTTAAACAGGGCTGTGTAGAATTTTAACTCCCACTATACAAACCCAACTCTCCAGCAACTGCTAGTTATGTATGCAATCATAATTGTGTTGCTTATTACACTCTGCTCTGCCGCCCACTTTTCCAGGAAGTCCTCGTGTGTCTAATTGGCCTTAGGAACGCTAGCCACTCTCCCTTTGTTGTGGCGTGCATGATGTGCACTGCTGCTTATGTTCAACGTGTTCTTTTGCAGGTCCCAGGATTTCTGCTGCGAGACATGTAACTGTTCATTGCGCTCAGCACTCCGAGCTCTGTCCCCCAACAGCGACCTCGGCCCAGAGGACCACATGGCAAATGAACTCGCGCAACAAATTGACTTCAAGGTACAAAATAAATTGGGTCATACACCAGCAAAGCAGATAATGTTGAATGTTGTACTGTAGCGTGTCCAAGTACGTGTTTTGCTTTTGTTTTAGGCAGCCAACAAATCGTACTCCAGTGTGTCAGCATACAGCCATTTAACATGGAGGAATATTTCAATGTTCCTCAGTGAACCAGCCTGTTATTGCGCTGGAGGGGTTTGTGTGACTAATAGTGTCTTGGAAATCCCTTACAGATGCAAATATGCTTTTGTCAATATTTTTTATGTTTGCGTCCGCCAATGTTTGTGGTCGACTTAGCCGCGTTAGATTATTTTTTTTTCTTTTCACAGCCCGACTGAACGAATCACAGGTCGCGCGACCAGCTTCATGGAATGCATTGTGTTCAAATTTGGCGGTTCCACTGTTAACCCAGCAATACGCACATGGGCAAAATTGTCGGTAACCCTCTCTTTTAATGAAAGACAAACCTACAGTGGTCACAGCAATAACTTTAATCTTTTGAAAGCAATCACTGCAATCGAATGAGTTTTGTAACTTCAATGAGACTTCTGCACCTCTCAGCAAGTGTTTTGGCCCACTCTTCATGAGCAAACTGCTCCAGTTGTTTCAGGTTTGAAGGGTGCTTTCTCCAGACGGTTCAATAAGATTTAGACCGGGGCTCACAGAAGCCCACCTCAGAATTGTCCAATATTTTGCTGTTAGCCATTTTTGGGTGTTTTTAGCTGTGGGTTTTGGGTCGCAAGGCCCATCACCTTAAACTGAGACCGAGCTTTCCGTCTAGAATACTTGAGATGTCATTGTGCACTGCACAGATTCAAGATAGCCTCAGACGTATCAAAGCAGCATCAGAACATAACAGCCTCCTCCACGTTTCACAGTAGGGACAGTGTTCTTTTTTTGGTATGCTTCATTTTTGTGTCTACGAACATAGAGCTGATGTGCCTTGGCAAAAAGTTCCAGTTTGACCTCTTATGTCCATGGGACATTCTCCCAGAAGCTTTGTAGCTTGTCAACATGCTGTTTGGCAAATTCCAGTCTGGATTTTTCAATTATTTGTTTTCAACAGTGTCGTCCTCCGACGGGTGGTGCGATCAGACACTGCTGGCGTGAACCAACAGACTAAGGGATTGACCTTGGAGTCACCTTTAATTTCTCTGGAGGCTATTCTGGGCTCTTTTGTTTCCATTCATATTATCCATCTCTTCAATTTGTCAATTTTCCTCCTGGGACCACATCCAGGGAGGTTGGCTAAAGTCCCGTGGATCTTAAATTTCTGAATATGTGCAACTCTAGTCACAGGAACATCAAGCTGCTTGAAGATGGTTTTAGAGCCTTTAGCTTTAATATAATTTTCTTTCTAATCTCCTGAGACAACTCTCTCTGGCTTTTTTTTTGTTTTTTTTGCTCCATTTAGTTTGTGGTACACACCATTTCACCAAACAGCACAGTTATTGATTACTAGTTATTTCTGTGACCACTGTGGGTTTTTCTTTCATTAACACAGGGGTACCAACAATTTTGTCCATGTGTTTATTGTTATAAGAGAGAATTCAGCTCTTGAACCGCAAGTGTACTATTAGGACATACAGGACCTAGATGTTAAATAGGAAATGGAAATTCTGTAAAGTGTATGAAGACGTTTTAGGGCGAGCCGGCCATGAGATGAATTTGTTCTGTCCAAGCTGTGGATAGAGAGTCAAAGCATTGTTCAAAGGATTGGTTCTGTGTGTAATTGCAGACGGAGTCAAGTTCACCCAGTAAAATCGAGGTTTCCAATCTTAACGAGGAAGGTGCCTCAAATTCTTCGGGCTGCGAAGCTGCTGATGGGCCCCTGCCTGAGCAGGTAGGCGTTCTAAATCTTCTGTCAGTACTCTGGGGCTGTTGTTGAATATTCGGACCCAAAAAGTACACATCTGCAAGGTAAACGTAACGTAGTTAAGCTAACTGTTTTCACTTATTCATTATTGTACATTTCCCTAAAATATTGACCATTGTTCACAAAATTCGTAAAATGATATTCTCCTTTGGGTACAAATGTCATTAAAAATTGAGGGTGCATATGATACATAAGAACAAGGAAAATTGCCTCCTTGAGGACACCAATGCCATCTTACGTTCTTTCACACAATCTTAAAGGTCTGGGTTCAAAGATTTTATGCCGTTTTTTAGAATTCATATTTGCATTGGTAATATGTTTTGTCAAACATATACGTCATCTCCAGCAAGTTGTCACTCATCAATTGGCCAAAAATATGACCTGATTTTGAAACATCCCGAGTGTAAGTTCTCCATCCACCGCAAAGGCTACCGGAAGTGACTTCATTGTTGGCAAACAATAGCAGTGCATTCCTAAAGCTAGTGCTGGGCGACATATCAAGAAGCTTGATTTTTATCTATACTTTATTCATGCTTGATAGGGAAAACGGGATCGTAGATTATATTTTTTCGCTTATCCACGAGATTTCGTTGCCCGCGGCAGCACTTGTTCTGCAGAGACTTGGTGGACATGCTAGCGACTAGCAAGCAAGAAATAGTTTTTAAAAAAAAAAAAAAGAAAAAAGAGCATGTAATGTCTGAGCGTTTTGAAACAGTAGTCAACAAAAAGTTTATGAAAAATGTTGCGACAAAGACAGGCATATTTGTAAAAATCATCTGAAGATGAAGCACGTTGTCGAGAGCGTCCGTGTCATAATGTGTCGCGTCAAAGAGTTTCGCTCCTGTAACATAAAGAAAACAACACCGCGGACCGCGTAGCCATCGCGGTGGCAGCTGAAGCGCTCGTTTTGGTGAACAGTGCAGGAAGATAACGAGAGTTTGCCGATCGTGGACGAGATGGAAAGTGCTTCGGGGGCTTATTGACATTAGCATTTAGCAGCTAGCTTTGTTTCATGAGCGATCACGCAGCTACCGGTTCCAGACAGTCCAATGTGGCATTGCTATTCACTTTATTTGCAGTTCACCGTGTTGTATTCTTTCAACATGATGTCATGTTTCTTCTTCTTGATTCCCTGCACACTGGGCATGTTTAAAAGTTGAAACTCCTAGCAAGAGTTGAATGTAGCCTCACTTCACTAGTCCCTCCCCCTTCCTTCTGGGCGAATCCACGACCCTCGCAGGTCACAAGCTGGCTTGACTTTGTGCTGGCTGTTGCAATCTGGGGCAACCTGTAATTCCCTTTTAGTTTTGGTAAGTTTAGTTAAGTGACAAGAACAGAGGGGAAACTGACAGTTGCAGCGGCAGCCTGGGTTGTTCAGGTGTTTGTTTGTTTGTTGTGTGTGTACTGTACAGTTGAGAAAATTCACAAAATGACCATTGGAAGTGACGTCATGGCATGTCACAGTAATGTCACAAAGGACCTGGCCAGCTGTCCGTCCAGAAAGTGTATGTCAACCAACCCAAAACATGCGTGCGAGTGTTTACTTTATAGACTCCAAAAAATAACAGCTTTATGATGTAGTCTTGCGTCTGCCCAAACGTGGCAATTACAGCCCACTTCTAACTTGAGAAAGTTCCAGATGCTTGTGTTGTTGTTGTGACAGGACATAGGCCAACATTAGCGCTATTTTATGGTCGCAGTCACTGTAAAACATGCATCTTTTGGGGTACGTGCCATGCTGCAATCTCTCACTCTTCACGCACAATCTTTAAGTCTGGTCAGATACTGTCTGCGCCAGTGAGAACAGGGGTCTATGGCAGCACAGGATTGGTGGCAAAAAGAGCTCTCGCTTCCATTATATTTACACAGTGAGTTTTAATCGAATAGTTAACCCATGCCCAGTTTGTGGGGTTAATCGCTAGTCATGTTTAAGTATCCTTGAGCAACAACAAATGCACCATTTCTCCTCCTCTACAGGCAGAAATGTCAACAGCCACCAGAGCGGAGAGGCCGCAAACTCTTTTGCCTTCGAACAGCGGTCCTCCTCGCAGTCCCCGGCACCGTCGTGTCCAACAGGCCCAAAGAGACATCGGAGAAGCCCCGAACAGGCCGGCCTTCATCGCACGGGTTCACGCGCCACCGAACGATAGCTACGCAGGCTCGGCCGTGCTCATTGTGGTGCTCACTTTGGCCCTGGCTGCACTTATTTTCCGAAGGATTTACCTGGCTAATGAGTACAAGTTTGATTATGAGCTGTGACCTTTCCTCGCGATTACATAATTTCGCTACCCTCCAGCACCACGAGCAGCTTCATTTCCACCAGAGCTTCAGCACTCGCTGGAACATTTGGCTTAGTCTTTCCTCATTAGCACTGGATCCCATCACCTTGATGCGCATTCCTACAAAGGTGTTCCACTCACTGCAGCATCGTCGGTTTCTTTTTTACTCTTTTTTGAGAGGCTGCGTAGTCATGTATGAGCTATTTCACTTGTTTAATTAACTCGTAAACTGCCGTGTGCGTTTATATTCGTCAAGTGGAATCCAGCCACGTACTTCCACCGATGAATATGTCTTTTCAACTGGCATGGGTGGCCGATGAATTTGTTGGCCGCCCCGCTCACCAGCCACGTAGATCTTAGCATCAGTTATATTAAACGGCATAAAAGGTCACACCAACCCCCACCCCCCGCCGACGATCGCTCCGGCGCTTGAGAAACTTTTATCAGCGCCCCTTTTCGATACTGGGTTCGGCGGCAGTCGCGGCCGCCCCGCCGCCCTTCGGCCGTCCCGCCCAAACGTTAATGGAGGCGCCCCTGGGAAGGCGGCATCTGTGAAATGCAAGCTTCCGCGGAACTGTAATGACGAACAGACGGCAGTAGATTGCATGGTTGAATTGTTTTGAATTTGACAGCACAGTTTTTGAGTTGAAGAAAAATGCATTGGAAGTTGGACAAGTTTGGGCACCTGACACTTGAAATTGTATGTATTTGGGTCATTTTCATATAATTACATCAATAACGGTAAGACTCCACTGAATTTCATTTTGAAAACCAAGTTTGCTGATTATTTGAATTATTGGCATTATCATTAAAAAGGTCATAATTGTTTCTAAGAGGGGGACAAAACGTTTTCACCCTTTTAATGCCAAAATGTCTTTACCGCCATGTCCCAAATGAAATTTCATGATTTGCAACGTTTTCTGGAGACGGTAATTCCATTTTTCATTATACAGTAGGCTATAGGATTTCTGTCCTTTTGCTTAGTATGCCTTTTCCATAAAAACTAACGCAAATGCATCTTAATGTCTTAAGTGTTTCTTTTTATTGGTTACTTTACAAATGATCCTTCTATGTCAAGGTGTCTTTACCATTAATACCGCTCACGTCGTTGCAGTACACCAAAGGGATCTGAAGTGCCGGGACATTCACACAATAGCAGACAGCAAAATAGCTTATTTCTGAGTTATGAATAAATACAGCGCCTGAAATAAGTATTTAACATGTCACACCATTATGTCACTAAATATACTTCTAAAGGTGCGATTGACAGGAGACATTTCACCAGACGTTCCAGGCGCATATCGAAGCTTCTGAACGTTCCGGTGAGCACGGTTGGGGCCATAATGCGGAAGTAGAAAGCCAATTATACCACCACATTATTACACGCAACTGCATTACTGAGTTGATTTGTTGTACTTTCTTTGCATGGATGGATTACTTGGGTTGTTCCCAACATCTGGTGAAATGTTCATGTCAATAGCACCTTTGGGAAATATATGTCGTGAGAAAAATGGTGATGTGTTAAATACTTATTGCAGCCACTGTACGTATGAATTTGTGAAAGTTGGAATATTGCATGTCTTTACTGTTATTCCGATTGAATAAGGACAAAAGTGTAATGGGTTTGCGTCGGTGGAATTGGTTGAATGAGTAGTTAGATAATTTATGCACTTCTATCCTCAAAGTTTAAAGGGCAAGATGTAAATTGTGCAACACACAGGTTATGGGAAAAACTGGCAAAATTGAAGTCATTTTAATTTTGGGACTCTTCCCACCCCCTTAATAAATGAGATTTTTTTTTTCAGATTACATTTGCATTGGACTGCCATGAAATAAATGTATTCCTCTCTGGATTGATTGTCTTGACTATATCGAGTCGTCATGAGTCTGCATCGCTCACGGCGTGTTTTATAGTTGTAATCTGTAAATAAATTATTTTCCATCAAAAGCCCTTTTTCAGTCTTGTTTTTATAGTTTGATGAGTCCCGAAAGAAATTGTTCTGCTTGATGATTTTCTTCTCACTAAAAACATGTGAGGGCCCGAGCGGGTGACCTGCAAAGACCCTATTGTATGCATAGAAATTATTGTTGTTATTATTAGGTGACTTCCCAGGGGCTCCCCACCTGTGGGAGGGGCCATAGGGGTCGGGTGCAGTGTGAGCTGGGCACCTTGGCGATCCGATCCCCGGCTACAGAAGCTGGCTCTAGGGACGTGGAATGTCACCTCTCTGGCAGGGAAGGAGCCCGAGCTGGTGTGCGAGGTCAATAAATTCCGACTAGATATAGTCGGACTCGCCTCCACGCACAGCTTGGGCTCTGGTACCGGTCCTCTCGAGAGGGGTTGGACTCTCTTCCACGGTGAGAGGCGCCGAGCAGGTGTGGGTATACTTATTTCCCCGCGGCTCAGCGCCTGTACGTTGGGGTTCACCCCGGTGGACGAGAGGGTAGCCTCCCTCCGCCTTCGGGTGGGGGGACGGGTCCTGACTGTTGTTTATGCCTATGCACCAAACAGCAGTTCAGAGTACCCACCCTTTTTGGAGTCCTTGGAGGGGGTGCTGGAGAGCGTTCCCGCTGGGGACTCCATCGTTCTGATGGGGGACTTCAATGCTCACGTGGGCAATGACAGTGAGACCTGGAAGGGCGGGATTGGGAGGAACACCCCCCCACCCCGGATCAGAACCCAAGCGGTGTTCTGTTATTGGACTTCTGTGCCCATCACGGATTGTCCATAACGAACACCATGTTCAAGCATCAGGGTGTCCACACGTGCACTTGGCACCAGGACACCCTTGTTCGATGATCGACTTTGTGGTCATGTCATCGGACTTGCGGCCACATGTCTTGGACACTCGGGTGAAGAGAGGGGCGGAGCTGTCAACTGATCACCACCTGGTGGTGAGTTGGCTCCGATGGTGGGGGAAGATGCCGGTCCGACGTGGCAGGCCCAAACGTATTGTGAGGGTCTGCTGGGAACATCTGGCAGAAATCCCTGTCAGAAGGAGTTTCAACTCCCACCTCCGACAGAACTTTGCTCATGTTCCGGGGGAGGCTGGGGACATCGAATCCGAGTGGACCATGTTCTACGCCTCCATTGCTGAGGCGGCCGACCGGAGCTGTGGCCGTAAGGTGGTCGGTGCCTGTCGTGGCGGCAATCCCCGAACCCGTTGGTGGACACCAACGGTGAGGGATGCAGTCAAGCTGAAGGAGTCCTATTGGGCCTTTTTGGCCTGTGGGACTCCTGAGGCAGCTGATGGGTACCGGCGGGCCAAGCGGAATGCAGCTCTGGTGGTCGCTGAAGCAAAAACTCTGGTATGAAAGGAGTTCGGTGAGGCCATGGAGAAAGACTTCCGGACGGCTTCGAGGAAATTCTGGTCCACCATCCGGCGTCTCAGGAGGGGGAAGCAGTGCACCATCAACACTGTGTATAGTGGGGATGGGGCGCTGCTGACCTCGACTCGGGACGTTGTGAGTCGGTGGTGAGAATACTTCGAAGACCTTCTCAATTCCACAGACGCGCCTTCCCATGAGGGAGCAGAGTGTGGGTTCTCTGAGGCGGGCTCTCCTATCTCTGGGTTTGAGGTCACCGAGGTAGTTAAAAAGCTTCTCGGTGGCAGGGCCCCGGGGGTGAATGAGATTTGCCCAGAGTTCCTCAAGGCTCTGGATGTTGTGGGGCTGTCCTGGTTGACACGCCTCTGCAACATCGCGTGGACATCGGGGACAGTGCCTCTGGATTGGCAGACTGGGGTGGTGGTCCTCCTTTTTAAGAAGGGGGACCGGAGGGTGTGTTCCAACTACAGGGGGATCACACTGCTCAGCCTCCCTGGTAAGGGCTATTCAGGGGTGCTGGAGAGGAGGGTCTGTCGGTAAGTCGAATCTCAGATTCAGGAGGAGCAGTGTGGTTTTCGTCCTGGCCGTGGAACAGTGGACCAGCTCTACACCCTCGGCAGGGGCCTCGAGGGTGCATGGGAGTTCGCCCAACCAGTCTACATGTGTTTTGTGGACTTGGAGAAGGCGTTCGACCGTGTCCCTCGGGGAGTCCTGTGGAGGGTGCTTCAGGAGTATGGGGGTACCGAACCCCCTGATACGGGCTCTTCGGTCCCTGTACGACCGGAGTCAGAGTTTGGTCCGCATATCCGGCAGTAAGTCGGACTCGTTCCCGGTGAGGGTTGGACTCCGCCAAGGCTCCCCTTTGTCGCAGATTCTGTTCATAACTTTTATGGACAGAATTTCGAGGCGCAGCCAAGGCGTAGAGGGGGTCCGGTTTGGTGGCCTCAGTATTGCATCTCTGCTTTTTGCTGATGATGTGGTTCTGTTGGCTTCCTCAAGCCGTGAGCTCCAACTCTCACTGGAGCAGTTCGCAGCCGAGTGTGAAGCGGCTGGGATAAGAATCAGCACCTCCAAATCTGAGACCGTGGTCCTCAGTCGGAAAAGGGTGGCATGCCCTCTCCAGGTCGGGGATGAGATCCTGCCCCAAGTGGAGGAGTTCAAGTATCTTGGGGTTTTGTTCATGAGTGAGGGAAGAATGGAACGGGAGATTGACAGACAGATCGGTCCGTTGTGGTAAAGAGCTTCTCGATCTCACACACCAGCTCGGCCTCCTTCCTTGTCAGAGAGGTGACGTTGTCCCTAGAGCCAGCTTCTGTAGCCGGGGATCGGATTGCCAAGGTCCCTGCCTTCGGCTACCACCCAGCTAACACTGCAGCCGAAGGAGTCCTCTCGGGCCTTTTTGACTTGTGGGACCCCTGAGCCAGCTGATCCGTACCGGCTGGCCAAGTAGAATACAGTTTTGGTGGTCGCTGAGGCAAACACTGTTCGGTGAGGCCACGGAGTAAGACTTCCGGACAGCTTCGAAGAAATTCTGGTCAACCATCCCGCGTCTCAGGAGGGGGAAGCAGTGCACCATCAACACTGTGTGTAGTGGGGATGGGGCACTGCTGACCTCAACTTGAGATGTTGTGAGTCGGTGGGGAGAATCCTTCCAAGACCTCAATTGCACAGACACCTTCCGACGAGGAAACAGAGGCTGTTATCTCTGAGACGGGCTCCCCTATCTCTGAGATTGAGGTCACTAAGGTGGTTAAAAAGCTCCTCGGTGGCAAGGCCCCAGGGGCGGATGAGATTCACCCGCAGTTCCTAAAGGCTCTGGAGGTTGTGGGGCTGTCCTGGTTGACACCCCTCTGCAACATCGCGTGGCCATCGGGGACAGTGCCTCTGGATTGGCAGACTGGGGTGGAAAACACCCTCCGGTCCCCCTTCTGAAAAAGGGGGACCGGAGGGTGTTTTCCAACTGCAGGGGGATCACACTCCTGTGTGAAAAGATACAAGTCGTTCCGAGTTGTACTGAAGTGCAAGCAAAGAAAAGATGAAAGAAATCCACCTCTCTCATTCCCGCACAATTGGGGTCGTCCAGCTGCGCTCAGTTGTCTTGATGGGAAGCGTGCATGCGGACGAAGGCAACAACAGTCCTCAGCGCATTTGCACGCACATGCAAAAGTGCTGCGCTAAGAGCCGCGGAACAATAAAACACATTTTCCACATCGGTTCTGTTGAATAATAAAGTACATCATTGTAAAAATGGATAACTAAGAAAATTATCATGTATATGGGATTGATTTGTTTTGTAATACAAGAGTAGTTTGTGAATATAGTTAGCCGGAGCTGCGAGGACTGCGCAAGTTATCAAAGTTCTTTCACCATTGTTGCTGTCATGCTGCGTTGTGTGTTTTTGTTTGCACGTTCAGGACCAAAGTCCAGTTTTTGATTTTGGTCAAAAATAAATAGTTTTGAGCCTTCGGGCTATATCTTTACACCATGTGCAGAATTATTAGCCAAGTAAGTATTTTGACCATTAAAAAAAAAAAAAACAACCACCAACGTTTTGGGGATTGTAAAGTGAAAACTGCAGTAGTGTTGGATTGAATTGAGGGCAACGGGGGGAAAATGAAATGGCAGATGTTGAGGGGAATAGCCCGTCAGCAACATATTAGGGGGGTGGGGGGGAGGAAAAAAATAAACATTGAACAAGTTAATTTTTGGACAAGTGAATTTAGTTGAATTCTGAACATTTTTGGATTGGTGAACTGAACTTTGACCTACTTTGTGGAGCAAACGAACTTTGCCAACACTGATCCTGTACGGCTTGAAATGGCAACATACATCGCAGGTTGAAAGAAAAACCCCAAAATGTCACCCCCCCCCCCCCCCCCCCCCCACCTCGAACTGGAAATGTGGTCTGCACTGGCAAAACCCAATCTGAAACTGAGCCCAGAAATTCATCCTTTTTTTTAATACTCAAAGGCAAAGCACAGTCACATGCTCCAATACTTACAGCTTATGTGGAAAATAGGTGGATTCAAACAAAAGGTGCCATCTTCAAACCGGAAAGTAAACGCTGACATGTTGATCTCTCGTCCAATCACAATCTTTCGACGTCATTCCGATAGGGTGAAATTTGATCACATTCTAGCTGGAACATCTTGGCTAATGACAACGCATCAACGTAATTGCTCAAATATCTTTTAAGCAATCGCAGACACTTAACACATTGTGACAAATGGACACAAGGTATTTTGTAGCGTTTTTGGAGAGTTGACAAACTTCCGCTTGTTTGAAAAACATGATGAGATTACTTTCAAGGGCCTCGGTGGCAAAAATGTTTACCCGTTGACTAATCGAGAGCGGCGTTTGCCGCTCTGTCCTTTTCACCCGAGAGATACTTCTGAAACAAAGACAGAGACGGTCATATTTCAAATTGTTTTGGTCATCATATAACAACTTTGATTTCTCAAATGTATCGAGAATAAAGAATGAGATCCATTAGTTTTATCTGACTGATCTTGTCTTCATTTTCAGCTGCTCGTTCCTATTTTCATACCTTGCTGTTTTACTAGCCTTGATGGCAACACATCGCTAACCGCTTGAACCTTGCCTTTGACTCAGTCTGACCTCAGCACTTCTGGAGCTTTCCTGGCAGTAATAGTACTGTCCAGATCCCAGAGGTTTTTCAGATTTGATCGGGCTGGTTCGACACTTCCATAGCGTCGAATGCGGCGCGTTCTCAGTCTTTAGCATCTCCCACTCCGTCAGCATTAATGGCAAACATGGCTTCCGCCTCTGGCAGGCAAGGCGAGTCGTAGATTTTACAGATTCTTGTCTCTCCTCTGCCTTTTCTCAGATACAGCCTGCAAGGAAAACAATCAAATGCATAATATGACTGTGCGTACTGTGGGCAGGGACTTCAATTTCAGTTTTCAAACCGCTTGCATTTTTCACGTCATCAGCAGCTCCATTCCACCTTGTTGAATTATTTTTAATCAGAGATTTGTCGGAGGCAAACCCTTGTTTGCGTGTGCCAGAGCTTTGCACTTTTGCCAGAAAAAGGATTTGTCTTCTCCTCACTTGAGCATTCCATGCTAGGCTTGAACAGACTATTTGACTTGTTGACTTGACTACACCACAACGATGTTTGGAACTCGAAGTCGACTAATTGCCACTCACGTGTATTTGGCATTAACAAAACGGACGACGCCTCGCAGAAAGTAACATGCGAGGAGGGTCGCGGCTCCGCGCAGTACACGAGCAGCGGGGCATTAAGAGTGTGAAAATATCTGCCCAAAAATGAGACCAGTAGAACCATCTCCCACCATGAAAAACATGCCAGTCCATCCACAAGTACAATAAAAGCACAGCCCACTGAAAGGGCACCGCTAATGGCAGCTGCCGAGCCAAATCCTCATGTCGGCGAGTCAATTAGCGACAGCGCCAAAGTCGCTCCTGTAACAGAGAGAAGACACCAGCAAATCACCAATTTGCTGGTGAATTTCCTCATCAAAGATGTCGCTGGGGCTTGCTGCCGCAATCACGTGGGACAATACCCGCAAATTTCAACTTCAACGGTGAAATCCGACTTCCGCGGAAATTGGTGTCACGTCGCCAGCGTAGGAACGGAACTCGTTCGTAAATCGAGGACTTCCTGGAACAAACTAATTGTGATGATTATTTTTCCCACTTTTTATCACCCACCAATTTATTTTGGGGGGGGGGGGGAACTTGGGGAATCTATCCTCAAGTTTTCACAGAAAGTTCCTGAAACGCCCCGAGATGCCACTAAATGGCGCCAAAGCCCCGTCTAATAGAAGTGAGATTGGAGAGAGGCAGGATTTGAAGTTGTCAAACAGAACCGGCTCGTGGGAATGGAGAACGCAACACATTCATTGTTGATGCTAACCTGCTCACGTTTTCGCTCCTCGTCCTGCCGGTCCATTGCCCCGCCTCGGCTGTCCTTACCCTGTGTCAACCACTCAAAATCTACTCCTTCCGCCTCAGTCTGCTCTTGGTTCCAATCCGACTCACATCTTGACAGAATACTCAGGCCATGACGACCCAGCCACTACACAAGCGTTGAGGGAAGCGCTCGCCCACCGGGGCGAACATATCGGCAGACAAGACAAAGCCCTCCGCAAAATCATGGACTCATTAAACACTCTCACACAACAAGTATGCCTCCTGTCTTCCCCAGAGCCACTCCAGCAATCCACCTGTGAGTATTCTTCCTGAGCCCACAGCCTTTGATCAACCCCGCCTCCCGAACCTTACTCGGGGAACCTCGGTTTTCTCTAGCCGTCAAAATCGACAACTGCCTGCGAGAAATAGCTTGTGAGCGAGGAACAAGGACACGTAGTTTTGCTCCACTCACGGAGTCTGCGCCTCCTACCGCTCTGGCGCACACTGAACCTCCGGCCGCCGCCTCTTCACACCCCACTGGACCAGAGGATCCAATGCCATTAGGCAGTACCCTGTTAGAGCCCCAGGAACCACAGCGCCGTGTCCATCCATCCATTTTCTACCGCTTATTTGGGTCGGGTGGCGGGGGCAGTAGCTTTAGCAGGGACGTTCAGACTTCCCTCTCCCCAGCCACTTAATCCAGATCTTCCGGGGGGATCCCGAGGTGTTCCCAAGCCAGCCGAAGGACGTAGTTTCTCCAGCATGTCCTGGGTCATCCCCGGAGTCTCCTCTCGGTGGGACATGCCCAGAACACCTCACCAGGGAGGCGTCCAGGAGGCATCCGAATCAGATGCCCCAGCCACCTCATCTGGCTCCTCTCGATGTGGAGGAGCAGCGGCTCTACCCTGACATCCTCCCGGATGACTGAGCTTCCTACCCTCTCTCTAAGGGAGAGCCCGGACACCCTGCGGAGGAAACTCATTCCGGCCGCTTGTATCCGGGATCTTGTTCTTTCGGTCACGACCCACAACTCGTGACTATAGGTGAGGGTAGGACCGTAGATAGATCGGTAAATCGAGAGCTTCGCCTTTCGGCTTAGCTCCTTCTTTACCACAACGGACCGATACAAAGTCCGCATTGCTGCAGACGCTGCACCGAGATACTTTAACTCCTCCACTTGGGGCAGGATCTCATCCCTGACCTGGAGAGGGCACGCCACCCTTTTCCGACTGGGGACCATGGTCTCAGATTTGGAGGTGCTGATTCTCATCCCAGCCGCTTCACACTCTGCTGCGAACTGCTCCAGTGAGAGTTGAAGGTCACGGCTTGATGAAGCCAACAGAACAACATCATCTGCAAAAAGCAGAGATACAATACTGAGGCCACCAAACCGGACCCCCTTACGCCTCGGCTGCGCCTTGAAATTCTGTCCATAGAAGATATGAACAGAATCGGTGACAAGGGGCAGCCTTGGCGAAGTCCAACCCTCACCGGGAACGAGTCCGACTTACTGCCGGATATGCGGAACAAACTCTGACTCCGGTCGTACAGGGACCGAACAGCCCGTATCAGGGGGTTCGGTACCCCATACTCCCGAAGCATCCTCCACAGGACTCCCCGAGGGATACGGTCGAACGCCTTCTCCAAGTCCACAAAGCACATGTAGACTGGTTGGGCGAACTCCCATGCACCCTCGAGGACCCTGCCGAGGGTGTAGAGCTGGTCCATTGTTCCACGGCCAGGACGAAAACCACACTGCTCCTCCTGAATCTGAGATTTGAATTTTCGACGGACCCTCCTCTCCACCACCCTTGAATAGACCTTACCTGGGAGGCTGAGGAGTGTGATTTCCCCCTGTAGTTGGAACACACCATGTAGTTGGAACACACCCTCCGGTCCCCACCCCAGTCTGTCAATCCAGAGGCACTGTCCCCGATGTCCACGCGATGTTGCAGAGGCGTGTCAACCAGGACAGCCCCACAACATCCAGAGCCTTGAGGAACTCCGGGCGAATCTCATCCACCCCCCCGGGGGCCTTGCCACCGAGGAGCTTTTTAACCACCTCGGTGACCTCAAACCCAGAGATAGGAGAGCCCGCCTCAGAGAACCCACACTTTGCTTCCTCATGGGAAGGCGTGTCGTTGGAATTGAGGAGGTCTTCGAAGTATTCTCCCCATCGACTCACAACGTCCCGAGTCGAGGTCAGTAGCGCCCCATCCCCACTATACACAGTGTTGATGGTGCACTGCTTCCCCCTCCTGAGACGCCGGATGGTGGACCAGAATTTCCTCGAAGCCGTCCGGAAGTCTTTCTCCATGGCCTCACCAAACTCCTCCCATACCGGAGTTTTTGCTTCAGCGACCACCAAAGCTGCATTCCGCTTGGCCAGCCGGTACTCATCAGCTGCCTCAGGAGTCCCACAGGCCAAAAAGGCCCGATAGGACTCCTCCTTCAGCCTGACAGCATCCCTCACCGTTGGTGTCCACCAACGGGTTCAGGGATTGCCGGCACGACAGGCACAGACCACCTTACGGCCACAGCTCCGGTCGGCCGCCTTGGCAATGGAGGCGCAGAACATGGTCAACACGGACTCGATGTCCCCCGCCTCCCCCGGAACATGAGCAAAGTTCTGTCGGAGGTGGGAGTTTCAACTCCTTCTGACAGGGGATTTGGCCAGACGTTCCCAGCAGACCCTCACAATAACGTTTGGGCCTGCCATCTTTGGACCGGCATCTTCCCCCACCATCGGAGCAAACTCACCACCAGGTGGTGATCAGTTGACAGCTCCACCTCTCTCTTCACCCAAGTGTCCAAGACATGCGGCCGCAAGTCCGATGACACGACCACAAAGTTGATCATCGAACTGCGACCTTAGGTCTCCTGGTGCCAAATGCACGTGTGGACACCCTTATGCTTGAACATGGTGTTCGTTATGGACAATCCGTGACGAGCACCGAAGTCCAATAACAGAACACCGCTCGGGTTCTGATCGGGTGGCCGTTCCTCCCAATCACGCCCTTCCAGGTCTCACTCTCATTGCCCACGTGGTAATTGAAGTCCCCCAGCAGAACGATGGAGTCCCCAGTGGGAGCGCTCTCCAGCACCCCCTCCAAGGACTCCAAAAAAAGGTGGGTACTCTGAACAGCTGTTTGGTGCATAGCCACAAACAACAGAGCCCAAGCTGTGTGTGGAGGCGAGTCCGACTATATCTAGTCGGAACTTATTGACCTCGCACACCAGCTCGGGCTCCTTCCCTGCCAGAGAGGTGGCATTCCACGTCCCTAGAGCCAGCTTCTGTAGCCAGGGATCGGAATGCCAAGGTCCCCGCCTTCGGCCACCGCCCAGCTCACACTGAACCCAACCCCAATGGCTCCTCCCACAGGTGGTGGGAAGGGAGAATCCACGTTACCCTTTCGGGCTGTGCCCGGCCGGGCCCCATGGGTGCAGGCCCGGCCACCAGGTGCTCGCCTTCGAGCCCCACCACCAGGCCTGGCTACAGTGGGGGGCCCCAGGCAGGGGAAAACCAAGTCCATTGTTTGTCGTTGTTACCACGATCCATCTCCGATGTTCAGCAAGGACCTATTTTTCTATGAATTTCAGAATGCTCATATGATTTTCAACAAGGTAAGAATCAATAAATGTGAATATTTTCTGAATGTACTTGTGATTATTTGCACCAAAACAATGGGAAACATTATGAACTGTTGCTATTTCTAACTTTTTAGGCCACAAATATACTCGTCCGGCCCACTTGAGATAAAATTGCGGTGAATGTGGCCCGCAAACTAAAAGGAGTTTGACACCCGTCTTAGACGAACACATCAGCAACCACCGCAACCATTCAATCTTCAGGACAGGTCAAGCCCAGAATTGGTGCTGCTTTGGTACTTTATGGATTTCAGGACTCTCAGGCTTTATGGAAAAAGAGAATGCACGGAGTCCAGTGCTCAAATGCTTGCCTTTATGCATTTGTCTGTCATTGTCGGACTTTCATTCATTCATTTTCCCTACCGCTTATCCTTACTAGGGCTTGGCTTTCTTCAAATACTGTCTGGTGCATCACCCTTTCTGCATGAGATACAGTGGAGGAAATAATTTGATCCCTCACTGATTTTGTAAGTTTATCCACTGGCAAAGACATGAATGGTTTATAATTTTATGGACAGCTGTACTTTAACAGGGAGAACAGAATATCAAAGAAAATGTAGCCAGTACAGAGGTCAGACGTTTCTTGGAGTTGATCACCAGACTTGCACACATCTCGGGAAGAATATTGGACCACTCCTCTTTGCAGATCCTCTCCAAATCCTTAAGATTTCGAGGCTGCGCCTTGGCAACTCGAAGCTACAGCTCCCTTCACAGATTTTCTATGGGATTTAGGTCTGGAAACTGGCTAGGCCACTCCATGACCTTAATGTGCTTCTTGAGCAACTCTTTCATTTTCTTGGCCGTGTGTGCCTTGGGTCATCGTCGTGCTGGAAGCCCCATTCACGACCTATTTTAAGTTTTCTGGCTGAGAGAAGGATGTTGTTACCCAGGATTTCACGGTACAAGGCTCCATCCACATTTCCCTTGATGTGGTGAAGTTGACCTGCCCCCTTTGCAGCAAAACAATCCCGAAGCATAACGCTACCACCTCCATGCTTGATCGTCGGGAATGGTGTTCTTGGGGTCATAGGCTGAATTCCTCTTGCTCCAAACACGGGAAGTGAAACTGATTCCAAACAGCTCAATTTGTCTCACCTGACCACATCACCTTCTCCCAATCATTCAGGTCTTCATTGACAAACTTCGGTTGGGCCTGTGCGCATGTGCCTTCTTGAGCAGGGGGACCTTAGAGGCACTGCAGGATTTTAATCCATTCCGGCGTAGTGTGTTACGAATATTTTTCTTGGTGACTGTGGTCCCAGCTGCCTTGAGATCATTAACAAGCTCCCATGTAATTCTGGGCTGATGCCTAAATCTTTCTCATGATCATTGATACCACAACAAGGTGAAATCTTGCAGAAGCCCCAGACCGAGGGAGATTGACAGACATTTTATGTTTATTCCATTTTCCAATTATTGCGCCAACAGTTGTCTCCTTCTCACCCAGCCTCTTGCCAATAGTCTTCTCGTCCATTCCAGCCTTGAGCAGGTCTACAATCTTGGAAAGTTCTTTGGTCTTGCCCATGATGGAGAGGTTGGTGTCTGAATGATGAATTCTGTGGACAGCTGTCTCTATAAAGTTGACAAGTTGAGCTAGGTGTCTTTCATACAGCTGACGACTTTAGGTTAGGAGTACTTAAAGTGAGAGGACTCGTCTTTGGGAGGCAGAATTCTTTATTGCTGGTAGGGGATCAAAAACTGGTTTCACGCAATGAAATGCAAATAAATTATCTTTTGTAAAAGCGTTTTTCTGGATCTTTTAGATCTGCTGTCTCTCACTGTTAACATAGACCTACCATTCAATTATAGATCGCTCATTTCTTTGTCAGTGGATAAATTTACAAAATCAGGGATTAAATATTTATTTCCACCACTGTAGGTTTTAGTATTAAAAAATAAAGAAATAAAAGTGTTCTGTTTTTTTTTTTTTAGAGAGAGCATGGATTG